>NW_005842223.1:421218-425722 GCF_000455745.1 Alligator sinensis
CCTGGAGCCAATTTTCCAGCCAGTGGATCGTGGAGGACCCAAGGCGACAATTGGCCAGTTTCTCTAAGAGGTGATTATGGGAAACCAGGTCAAAGGCTTTTTTGAAGTCAGGATATATGACATCAATCTCTTCTCCCTTGTCCAGGTGATAGGTCACCTGGTCGTAGAAGGAAATGAGATTGGTCAAGCAAGACCTACCCGCAACAAACCCGTGCTGGCTATCCCTTAAGATGTTGGCGTTGGCCAGTCCATTAAGGATGGCCTCTTTGATAAACTTTTCTAAGATCTTCCCCGGGATAGAAGTCAGGCTGATGGGCCTATAGTTAGCCGGATCCACTTTCCTCCCTTTCTTGAAGATAGGCACCACATTGGCCTTCTTAATGATTCTGGGTGAGGCAGAAAAGCTTTAATCAATACAATGAAGAGAAATGTTGAAAAATTATATGCAATTTTATAAAAATCAAAGGCATTTTCTATGTATTCTCAAGCAAAAACATACTGACATGTTATTGCAAGGAGCAAAGGAACTGTTTGACAGGCAAGGTTAAGGCCTAACTAGAGCCTGGGTAACTCAGTTGGTATGCAACAGACTTTTAAACTGAGAGTTTAGGGTTCAATTCCCTGTTCAGGCAGCAGTACTGGTTTTATGCTTGCAGAGGGTAGAATTCTGAATGACAGCCAGCATGGCTTGGTCATGGGCAGGTCTTGTTTTACCAATCTCATACAACCACGTAACTCACCACCTAGACAAGAGAGCGGAGGTTGACGTTGCATACCTCAACTTCCAAAAGGCCTTTGATCTGGTATCCCATGATGTTCTCATGGACAAATTGGAGGATCGTGGGCTTAACTACTCGACAGTCAGGTGGGTAGGAAGCTGGCTGCGAGGTAGGATCCAGGCAGTTCTAATGAATGGATCTGGGTCATCCTGGTAAGAAGTGGCCAGTGGTGTCCCCAAGGGGTCCGTGCTTGGTCCAGTGCTTTTCAACATCTTTATCAATTATTTAGATGTGGAGGTGAAGAGCTCACTGACCAAGTTCACAGACGACACCAAGTTAATGGGGGAGTGTGGTCATGCTTGAAGATAGGCTGCAGATACAGGCAGACCTAGACAGGCTGGCAAGTTGGGCGGATCGGAACCAGATGAAGTTCAACATTGAGAAGTCCAAAGTGCTTCATCTGGGGACAAACAGCCCCCAACATACTTACAGGCTCGGTGGCGCCAAACTGACTAGCACCATGACTGAAAGGGACCTAGGGATAATAAAGGACCATAGTTTGAACATAAGCCACCAGTGCAATGCTGCAGCCAGCAAGGCAAACAATACTCTAGCATGCATCAACTGATGCATCTCAAGCAAAACCAAGGAAGTGATTCCTCCGGTTTACTCAGCATTGGTGAGACCACAGCTGGAGTACTGAGTCCAGTTCTGGGCACCGCACTTCAACAAGGATGTGGAAAAGTTGAAAGAGTCCAAAGAACGGCCACCTTATGATCAGATACTTGCAAGGCAAGCCATATGAAGAAAAGCTGAGGGACTTGGGCCTCTTCAGCCTGAAAAAGAGAAGATTGAGAAGAGACTTGGTAGCAGTTTACCACTACATCAAGGGAATACATCAAGGGCTCAGAGAACAACTGTTCACCAGGGCATCCTTGGGGAAAACCAGGAATATTGGCCACAGTCACCTGGAACACTGTTTCAGGCTTAACACTAGGAAAAACTTCTTCACAGTTAGGGTGTCCAGACCCCTGAAATAAACTCTCTCCAGATCTGGTGTAATCACCTACCCTGGAAATCATCAAGGGGAGACTGTACTGTCACCTTGCTGGGGTCATTTGACCCCAACTGTCTTTCCTGCCTAGTGCAGGAGGGCTGGACCCAATGATCTTGTGAGGTCCGTTCCAGCCCCCTTACAATCTATGAATCTAACTACTGCACCTGGAAGCACAGCTTGGATATGAGGTCAGCAGCCAGTGGCAAAAGAACCGGTTAGGGACTATTTAGAAAAGTTGGATGTGTACAAGTCCATGAGATCAAATGTGATGTACTGGAGAGTACAGAGGGAGTTGGCTGATGTGTTTGTGGAGCTGCTGGCCATTATCTTTGAAAACTCATGGCAATTGGGAGAGGTCCCAGACAATTGAAAAAGAGCAAATATAGTGCCCATCTTTAAGAAAGGGGGAGGATCCAAGGAAATATAGACTAGTCAGCCTCACCTCAGCCCCTAGAAAAATCATGGAGCAGGTCCTCAAGGAATCAATTTCTAGACACCTGGGAAGAGAAAGTGATTAAGAACAGTCAATATGGATTCAAAGGCAAGTCATGCCTGACCAACCGGATTGTCTTCTATGACAAGATGACTGGCTCTGTGGATGTGGGAAGAACAGTGGATGTGATATACCTTGACTTTAGCAAGTCTTTTGTTTGATCTCCCACAACATTCTAAGGAAGTTAGTACACAACATTCTAAGCTAAGGAAGCATAAGTTGGATGAATGGGATGTCAAGTGGATAGTTGGCAGCTGATATCAAGTGAAGTGACCCAGAGGTTGGTCCTGGGACCAGTTTTGTTCAATGGCTTCAACAATGACCTGGAAGCAGAGATGAAGCATACTCTCAGCAAGCTTGCAGATGACACCAAGCTGAGTGGAGTAGTAGATATGCTGGAGGGTAGGGCAAGGATTCAGAGAGACCTTGACAAATTGGAAGACTAAACCAAAAGAAATCTTATGAGGTTCAATAAGGACAAGTGCAAAGTCCTGCACTTAGGTCGGAACAATACCATGCACCAGTACAGGCTGGGAATTGACTGGCTAAGCATCAGCTCCACAGAAAAGGACTTTGGGATTACAGTGGACAATAAACTGAATGAGCCAAAAAAAAGTGTGCCCTTTTTATGAAGAAGGCTAATGGCATACTGGGCTGTATTAGTAGGAGCTGTGCCAGCAGATATAAGGGAATAATCACTTCTCTCAATTCGGCACTGATGAGCCACATCTGAGTAAATTCAAGATTGAAGGTTTCAAAAGACCTGGCTAGACAAACCCTCGGCTGGGCTGATATAATTGGGGATGGTCCTGCTTTAACCAGGAGGTTGGACTAGATAACCTCTGAGGTCCCTTACTACCCTAATTTTCTATGATACATTACAACTACATAAACTTCTCTTTTAGGTCTTTTTCAGTTTTTCAGACTACATGATAACTGACAAGAATTTTGCTCTCTAAGAGTTAACAGTTCTAAAACAGTAGTTTATTTGTTTAATTATGAATAAAGGACCCTGTGATAGGTCATAAACAGATTAGTATCAAGCCCCTGAACACAGACCATAAAAAGCTTTACATCTGCTTACCTCTTAAACAAATGTGGATAAAGTAACTTACACATGCCCTCTCTGGTCTTGATGTGTTAATTTCATCAGAGCCACTTATTGCAGTTCAAAGTAGTCAAGGACCACACTGAACTTTCAGTTAATTACTCAATGATTACAGACAGTAGTCTGTCTCTGTTGTCTGAAGATCCAGATCTAAAAAAAATAGTCAACATTTTTTCTCTTGTATTCTCAAGCTACAAGCTTCCCATCTTGTTGTTACTAATTTCAGGCTGTCGTATAGATACACTTCAAATTCCTCTAAAGCAGTTTTTGCTTAGATCAGTGGCTCTCAACTTTTTTAGACTCCAGATGCCCCTCATTAGACTCAAGGCATCCTTTATAAAATGTAAGCTCTTAGTTTTCACTTGATTTTTGACTATAGAAAAACAAGAGAGCAATTGCTTCTCATGCAAAAGAACTCAGAAAGATCACAAGTTAGAATGACTTTAACACGGAATTCCTTTTGAAATCTCTCCATTTGTCTTGTGACTCATGTTTGCACACCTAACAGTGCTAACATTGCTACAGCATCCTGGTTGAGAACCACTGGCTCAGATGTTTTTAGAAAGCATATCTTTTCAAAGATATGCACATTTATAGACTAACCACAGATATTTTTGTCAGTCTTTAATGTGGTTCAACACAGAATAGTTTGTTTGTGACACACCAGTTTGCACTACATCTATGTAGCTAGGGACAGACATTCATAGATTTCATAGACATTAGGGCTGGAAGGGACCTCGGAAGATCATCGAGTCCAGCCCCCTGCCCAAAGGGCAGGAAGTCAGCTGGGGTCACAGGATCCCAGCAAGATAAGCATCCAGTTTGCTCTTGAAGGTGTTCAATATAGGCGCTTGAACCACCTCCGGTGGCAGGCTGTTCTAGACCTTGGGGGCTTGGACAGTAAAGAAATTCTTCCTTATGTCCAGCCTGAAACGGTCTTGTAGTAGTTTATGACCATTCAACCTAGTCGTCATCCCTTGGGGCGCTCTGGTGAACAAATGTTCCCCCAGACACTGGTGCTCACCCCTGATAAACTTATACGTGGTCACCAGATCACCCCTGAGCCTGCGCTTTTCCAGACTAAAGAGCCCCAGGGCTCTCAGCCTGTCATCGTAGGGTCTGCTTCC
>NW_005842223.1:426564-440495 GCF_000455745.1 Alligator sinensis
GGGGGCGCGAGAGCGGCCCTCCCTTCCCTTCCACATTGCTGAGCTGAGGGGTGGTTTGGCCAGGCCCCAGAAGGATGCTCCAGTTAGGGAGAGGGCTCCCCCCCACACCACTACTATTGATAACAGAGCATTTAGTTACACAGCAGGGAGTTACACAGGGAGTTGTTAGCATTTATCAGCCCACAAAATGAAACAAAAGCTTCTCTCATTAGTTCAAGCACTTGTTTAACAACTTTTGCCATGGAAGGAATGGAGGGACATTACCAGCTCCCTCTTGATTAGCTCCAAAAAGCCCTAAGCTGACACTGTCTTGTCTGGCTTTGTCCCCTCTCCCCCAGCACGGACCGTAGCCAGCATATGGTCTGCTAGCTAATGCTGAGAGGTGTATGCTATGTAGAGGCAGAGGGGAGGGGGAAATCCCTGCTTGAACCGGGAATGTGGGGGGGAGGGGGGAAGCAGAGTGGGGGGAAAAACAGGAGGAAGCCAGGCATGTGCTGCTATACCTACAGTATCTGCCAGAGCTCCAGCCAGGGAGCAGAGGGGCAGGGCCAGCCCTGCTGTCCTGGAGCAGAGAGCAGAGCCCCACCCACAGCTACAAAGCATCTGGGATGCTGGGAGAGTCTGGTTTAACTTAAACAAGGAAGGGGTCTGGGACAGGCATTGCATACAGTGGTTTGAGCCAAATCAGTTAAGTCTGATAATATATTAAACAGGGTTTATCTCAAACCAGTTTCAGCCATTTTCAAACTGGTTTATGTGCACTGAACGTCTGTTCTGTTATAGGTTTAAAACAGTTTCTGATCACTTAAACTGGTTTGTGTGTAATGTCTGTCCCTAGCCAATAAGTCCAAATCCCATGTCCTTTCCTTTATCTTTCTATCTTGGAGGTCTATTTTGCAAACAACTTCTGCAGTGATAAGCATACACACATCCCCACATAGCTTTTATACCCACCTGCTCCTGTACAGCCCCAAAGTGGTAAGGAAATAGTAGGAAAGACCTTGTGAGCATGGAATTCTACATGTTACATACATAAAGTTGTACCACTGGAAGTGTACTGCTATCATTAAAACGATACAACCTCCCTAGTTTGGATACAATCATATACCAGTAGAACTATCTCTGTACAGGAAGGAGAGAAAGCTGCATTGATAGACATACCCTTCTAACAATAAAGTTGCATCTGTATTTGTGATGGGACCAGTATCACTGTAACAGGAAAAAAAATGTTCCTCTAAATGAAATAGTAAAACTGGCATAAACCATACCTAAGACAGTGGAAATTAATGGTTGAGCAGGGCCTCTCTCATTTTACATGTTAGAATACCATTATGCTGGAAGCCTTTCCTGCTTTACCTCTTGCAGCTCCCCAGTGCCTAGCTTGCACCAATTCAGTCTTTGTTAGATTCAGCTAGACTCCCAGGCTAGGGACAGAAGTTACACATAAACCGGTTTAAGAAAGTTACACATAAACCGGTTTAAGAAAGTGGTTTAAACCTGTAAGTTCAGTGCACATAAACCAGTTTCAAACAGGCAGAGACTGGTTTAAGATTAACCTGGTTGAATGTAGTATCAGACTTAACTGATTTGGGTCAAACTGGTTTATGAAACTTCTGTCCCAGGCCCCTCCCTTGTTCAAGTTAAATCACAGTCCCCCAGCATCCCAGCATACTTTCCAGCTCTGGGTTGGGCTGTGCTGTCTGCTCCAGCAGAGAAGAGCTGGGGCATGGACTGCCCCCACCCTCAGACAAACCCCAGCTGTGGTCTGGGGCCAGGGAGTTGGGTTAAACTTCTCTTCCCGCAAGTACAAAGCTGCCCTGCCCTGCTAAAAACTTACTGCTGGCCGGAACTGGGAACTACAAATCCTAGAGGCACCTGGTAGCAGAAAGAGGAAGTGATGAGCAACCATGCAGAGTCCTACTGCTGTGATGTTGGACTGCAAATCCCAGAGACCTCAGGGGCAGTGGGAAGACAAACCAAACTCACAGTCAATGCTAGCTACATGCCAGAGAGCTGTGCTGTAGCGCCCCCTGGCTTGTGTTTCATGCAGAGCCAACTTTTGAGGTAATGTGCAAAGCACTATACAACATGGGAGCTGTAAGTGTTTAGGGCTAAGTACAGTCAAAAAGCCTGAGGTTGAATTGATTCAGTCTTTGCAGGTTAGTTTAAATTGCAGAGATTAAATTGAAACAGAAGTGAACAGACATTTACCTTTGATTCAGGAAATGCAGCCACATGCCTGCAGTGGCTCAAGGCAAAAGTTGTGGTTACTAAAGCACAGCTCTCTGGCACATAACCAGCATGGGCTGTGTGTTCACTTCCTCTTTCTACTGCCCTCAAGGTGTCTGGGATTTGCTGTCCAAGTTCACAGCAGCAGGACTCTGCAGGTTTGCTCATCACTTCCTCTTCCTGCTTTCAGGTGCCTCTGAGATTACTAGTCCACAGTCACAGTCAGCAGTAAGTTTCACAACCCCGCTCCCCTCGGCCCCAGACACCAGCCAGGGTTTACCTGGGGGAACAGTTCCTGTCCCCTCCCTTCCCCACCCCCACAGAGTGGGATGCATCCCCAGCCAGGCTTGCCTCCCCCACCCGCTTGTCAGCCAGCCCTCACTTGGCTCTCCAGTTAGAGAGCCAAGGGTCAGAACCAACCCTGCTCTCTAGAGAAGACAGAGCAGCCCAGCCCTGGCAGGGCTGAAAAACATGCTGGGATGCTGGGGGACTGTGATTTAAACTTAAACCAGGAAAGGGTCTGGGACAGACATTTCATAAACCACTTTGACCCAAATCATTTAAATCTAATACTACATTCAACCAAGTTTATTTTAAACCAGTTTCTGACATTTGAAACTGGTTTATGTGCACTGAGCTTCTGTACTGTTACAGGTTTAAACCAGTTTCTGACCACTTAAGCTGGTTTATGTATAATTTCTGTCCCCAGCCTGAAGGACAAGACAGAACTCAAAAAATGAGACCGTAAAAATTGGCTATACCAAGAATGTGACAGCTTGGATACATACACATTTCTGTTTACTATTTTTTGACTGTATGCTAACTGAATATTTACTATACACTAAAGAAATTGAACATTTCAGATTAAACACTCTGTTTAGATATTTCTTTTTCTCTTTTCTAAGAGACCACTACATTGAACTATATCAACTAGATTTAAGTCTTGCATGCTTAAAAGTCAGATTTGGTAGTATTTTCTTCCTTTCTTGCTTTTTAATTAACACAAATAAATGTTTACTAAAATTCATTAAATAGAAAGCTACTTTTGAAAGAATGGGCAAGACAAAATGAGAGAATTTCAGAATGGAAATCATAAGCATTTTACTGTCTCTCTGCACTCCTTAGCAGCAATAACAATAGTCTCATAATAACTAAAAAGGTATAAAATATTCATACAGCAGAACATTTTCATGGAGCCTTCAGTTTTTTTTCCATATCCTCCTACTCCCCTGACTTTTTCCCCCATGGTTACTAGCATGGTCACATTTTCAAATCAGAAATACCATATGAATTACAGCATAATAATAGGTTTAGCCATCCATGCCCCACATGAACAACTGAAAATATGCCTGTTAGTACTGGTGAAAGAGAGAAATGCTGGTTTCATGCTGTGTGATCTTGTAATACCCAGATGGTAAAATAACAAGAATCCCTGAAAAAAAAAAAAAAAAAAAAAAAAGAAAGAAAAGAAAGAAAGAAAAAAAGAAGAACAAAATGATTTCTTATACTGTACTATGTTCCCACCTGTGAGACTTGTTAATTCTTAGTACAGATAATCCTGAAAAAAATTGGTTGTTATAATCAGAACTTTACAGTCACATTATTTCCCAATGCACAGGGTACAAACACAACTCTGTTGTGCTGGTAGAGTTTAATCAGGCACAGTTTCTTTCACGTACGGCATGCCAAACATTTGTTTGGAGCCTCCAGCATGTCACGACTCAGTTCAGGGATGAAAAGTATTCAACGAATGTGAATCCACCATGAAAGTGGGGCTAGGTAACTCACTGCTTAGCTTGATGATTCACAAAGTACGTCTCTAGTTAAAATCTGATTACAGTCTCATAGGTACCAAGCTCTATTCTCAGAACAAAAACTCTTCTCTCTCCCACAACATCAAACCTGCAATGACGGTTAGACTGTGGTCTTGAACATACAGAAATATTGGCATAGATTCTCTTCTCATTTATTCCTTTGACAAAATCCCTCTCCTTCAAAGTTATTTTTGTGCCAGTGACTAACAGCGGCAACTTGAATAGGAGGAAAATCCAACCAATGATGCAATCACATTTAGGAAGTGGCTTGGAATTTGAGGTGGGTCATGACTAGCAATGCGAATCCACTAATTGGACAACTCCATTTTGGTGAAAACAAACAGAATGAAAAGAGGTCTGAGGAAATTCCCCTACTTGGTGCCCTGTTCTGTAAGTGGTTACACCTGCTCTCACATGCTAGCAGGCCTCGGTTTTCTTATCTTACCTTCTGTCAGTCGTGTCTCTGTAAGACCCTGAGTCCTTTGTGGCAGAAATTCTCATTATGAACCAGTAAGCAAGAGGGCCCTGATTTCAACTGCAATATGAATGATACTCATAAATTTTAGCAGAAAAAGGAGAAGAGGTAAGGAATCAGAAGTTTGAGAAGACAACTGTTTAAATGTTTGTCATTTGAGAAGAGGTACTCCAGCATGGCAACATGGACCATGTATCTCTCCCTCTAAATAGATACAACTTTCTCCTTATCTCCCTCATTTTAAAAGTTATCCAGAAGCAATGCTAGAGAGATCTTACATGGCCGGGCTCCCAGAAACGCATACCTTGGCCTCAAAAAAACCTAAATTATCATGACAAACAGCATCTCAGTTTTACAGAATGCTAGGTCAGCAGAGGAAATCCACTAGAAATATAAACAAAGAATGTCACTATGCAAAGGGTATGCTACCCAGCAAAGCAAAGATGTGACCATAATGTACACCCTCACTATTGTCAATTCAGCTATCCCAGTAACAACGGTAGTGAACGTGCAGCACTACAGGTTCAGAGCTTAGAAATTCAAAGATGTACCTATCAGATTTGTACAGTCCATGTGGAAGTCCCAGCCCCCATATCTTCACTCTTATTGGTCCCTACCCTCATATGTTCATTCTTATTTGGCCCACAATAGCTACATTAAAGCTAGTGTGGGTATGCCTACTTAGGCTAGAATACAGGTTTCCCTCACTTTATGCTGTACATGTGTTCCTGGAAAACAGCGCATAACTCGAATTTGCATAAAGGAAACCCACTTGACAATGTAACAAAGAGGGATACATTCCAAGACCTCGACTGTACTGACCCCCAGACCCATTTCTACTGCTTTTACAAGACAGTTTTGGTGCTCACCAACAGCAGACAGTACACATAAGCACAGGGTGGTGGTGAATGTTACCGTAATGGGGATGGCAGCTACAGAAACACGTGTCACAGACAAGTGAGGAGCACAGATCCACACAGGAGACTATATTTTGGTGTGCATCACTCCCACAATGCACTGCACAAAGCAGATGACTGTGGGCATCCACCAAACCGTTCATATAAGAGTGAATTCACCTAGCATATAACAAAGTTTTGGTATAAAAAGGTCTCATAGGTTGAATTGAAGATTCCAGTGCAAACAGAATGAAGATTCCAGTGCAAACAGAGGGGGGGAAGCTTGGCTTTAAGACAGACAGTTCAAGAGGCAAGAGAAAGAGACAGAATATATATCATAGAATGCAGAAAGTTACAGGTAACCTCCAGAAAGATATGAAGCCAGTTTTCACTTTATTGCATAGGTCTTTGTATGGGTCAAGACACCAGACTAAAACTTCAGATCTGATCCCCAAAGTCTTTAACACAAATTAAAGAAATTGGTCTGCCATTTGAGGTCAGCAAAAGGGCTCACCAATTATTAATATTTCCATGACTTCTATTTTGAACTACAGGCTAAATCCTGAACACATTGCATTATATATGCAGAACATCTGTAAATCAGCATTATGACTTCAGTCTTAAACCTCAGAGACAATCCTAATGCAACACATAACCTACATCGGAGTAGCCTCAGAGCTACTCTAAATTACTACAGGTGCTAACAGCAGCCAAAGAATGATTAGATGAAGCAGGTCCCCAACTAAAGCGTATTTTTTCTCAACTACATTCAATACAATGAAAGTTGGTAAAGAAGCCATTGTGCTAATCCAGTGATAACCAGGGATTCACCCATGCTGGGAAAATAGTAGCATAACTCATTAAGATGTCTTTGTGGCTCTCACAGCAGAGTCAGAATTTGGCCCTGATTTTCTATTTATCATCATGCTTTCTCTTGATGGCATTCAAATAGGTAGCACCAGATTATTGCATTATGCAGTGCTTTATGTATCATTCATAACACCATTTCAATGACAAACCCTTCAGTTGAGGGGAGGGAGAGTCAGGAAGGGAAAACGGGACTAAGTAAAACAGGGACTCAGTAATATGCCAGATGTTAAAATGCAGATGTTTATCACGTGATGCATACCCACCACAAACAAGTTCCATATTCAATAAGTAACTTTTGAGGTAGGTTCCTCTCTTTATTGTGTGATAAATTGCTTAAATGTCTGACATGTCACCATTTATCACACAAAACATCCATTAATTAAAGGATAAATCTAACATCTGCCAGTGACCCAGGATTCATTCAGCTAAAGGGAACAACAAGGAGCATGATTCCGTAGTCCAGTGCATGATGCACTCTCTGGAAGGAAGAGACTTAACAACCAGTCCCTTATCCTAATGTCACTTCTATACTTTGTCCAACATTTTTTATGTAAGAAACCAAAACAATCCTGTAAACAGGAACCAGAATCCAGGTTTCATCCTTGCCCCCTGAAAGTGCCCTAACTACTAAGCTGTAGAATCACACTCCCTCTTGTGCTCTTTTTCAGCCTGAGGGATCTTGAATCCTTCTGCAGAATGGCACAACTTCAATAGGAAGAGAGGAAAGTACTTCCTTCTCCTCCCCCTTCACACACACATGCCAATTGGCAAACACACACACTAGCCAATAGGCACATATACACACACACACTAACCAAGAGCCAGGTGCACGCATTTATGCACGTACACACGCACACACACACACACACACACACTAGCCAATAGCCAGGTGCACGCACACACACTAGCCAGTACCCAGGGGATTAGGACAGTCTCCGGGGAGACAGGAGATGTGGTTATGAATCTCTACAGGCAAAGGAGCAATTTGATCTGGGTGTTCCACATCCTGGGAAAATGCCTTCAATACTAAACTATAAAAGAGAAAGGCACCAGCATCCAAGTGGTGAGCCCAATCTTGTCTGTGCACATCTGGAGTTCTCTGGGCTTGGCTACTAGACCAAAAGCCTGACATGGTACTTAGAGGGAGACACCCCTAGTTTCTGGACCCAGTCAAGGTTAGACATGAACCAGATACTGTCAAGACTGGGGCACTCCTACACAAGTGCAGAAGCAGAACTTTCAGGAACATCCAGGTTACAAAGTACAGAGCTCATAGACTTAAGGCACTTCCAGAGTTAAGCAGCAGTTGAGTGGAGATTTTCAGGATCATACCTCTGTATAAAAGCACATAAGTTCTGGTTATGTCCTCTCTTTGGATCAAAGTGCTACTTGGGTGTCTAAGTCCCATGGATTGCAAAGGGAGGGCGGCACGGGAGTGTTTGTTGGGGGAGGAATAGAGACAGACACTCAAAATATCACAGCAACGAGGGACTGCATACATTCCCAAAACATATATCGACTAAGTTATTGCTACTTGGTAAAACAACAGCCTATTAATATAGATGGTATCTATCACTGATGTGGACTGTTTACTCAAGCTTAACTCAAATCAGTGACCTTACTGCAAGCATGAACCAAAAATTTCCATAGCCCATCTGCCCTGCCCCAGATGAAGCACAATACCAAAAGGCAAATTCTGCAGTCACACCTTAAAATGACACAGGTAGGCCCATAAATAAATGGGTTTACATAGTCATATGGAGATGAAGCAACACCTATTACAGAAGTAGCCCTACGCTAAAGATGTTTTCCTCTGCTCTGCTGACTCTTCCCAAGACAGGGTTGCCTTTCCAAAAAAAGTTTCCCCCCTGCCACTATGACTTATTGGGGCTAGTCCTTTAAATTTGCCAATGACAAACACGCGCTGTCCTAAAACGACCATATTTAACTGTCTGCCATACCTCTAACATTTCCAGCTAAGTGCCTACTAGGTCACCCCATCCCTTTTCTTTTCTTGTCATACTGAAGGAACTGCATATATGTAAACCCTTTTATACATAAATCAGGGATGCTCTTAAGTACTTTAGTTGGGGAAATTATCATTACAGAGAAACTAATCAGCATTCCTGAAGTTGTCCAGGACTCAATTCCTGTGGGTGCTACGAAGTAAATATTTTCAGGAAAAGGGGAACAGCAATTACCATAAGACAGTTGGAGTTTTCCAGCATCATTACAAAGCATGCCTTCCAAAGCACTGACTCTAATGTTATTGCTAATTTAAGTAGGCTTTTTTAATTAACTCTAACTTTGGTTCCTTTTTTGAACCTGGTTCACGAACAATAGTAATTTGGTTTGACTAGGAAAATCCCAGTCTTTAATGTCTAGTTTAACTATGACTACAACTCTCTAGACCAACCACTTTGGAGTCCAATCTCAATATGCAACATATGAAACATCCATCATGTGTTTCTGTACACACATCTTTGAACAAAAAAACAAAAACAAAAACAAAAACAAAAAAAAAAACTCTGCCAAAAATAAAATGCAATGCTGATTGCTCCTGAGCACTCAATTCATTCAAGACAACCATTAGACACTCATTCTAAAGGCTATTATTGATTTTTTTTGTGATTGAACATGCTTGTAATGAAGATTACTAAGCAACTGAGAATCAGTTAGCAAAACATTTAATAATGCTCTGTGTTTAACCATGTTTTCTTTAAGAATGGCATATTTATGTTTATTACTATAATTCTTTTCGTGCTTATTTTGATGTCTTTCTAACAATATCCCTGGCTGTCCCACCCTTTCAAGAACAATGTGCTTTCTGTCACAATCCAACAATCAGCCTAACACACACCAGCAGGCTCAGAATTTAAACATGTGACCTCATAAGACAAAAGGATGAGACAAACACTGTGAGCCACGCTTCCCACTACAACTGATCTTGTAGAAGGAAAAGCTTACAATACAGTCTTTGTCCATTCCATTTCCCAACTAAATGCTTAGGATTCTATAAGCTTACAGACCACTAAAAGGATGCTTTATGCAAATCACACCTTTATAAACTAAACTAGGTTAAGAAGTCTAAATTATCAAGGTTTTTAGATAATTCAGTAATTTACATGTGAAAAGAAAATGGATGTACTTTTTCCTAATAGCTTTGTCATCTCCACTACAAATTTCTTGCAAATGAACTGACCTATTCCAGCTAAAATAATCAGAGAAGCAGAATCTGCCAAAAGCAAATCTATCAAGTAAAAAAGGAAATGTCTTGTCTACAGTAATAAGATTTGGTTCAAGACACTTACTATACAATATAGCTAAACTACAAATCCCCAATTCCAGCTACTGTTTCCTAGTCATTGCTGATGGAGAGAAAGTGAGGGAGGACAGAAATCAGGAAGGGTATAGTGAGTAGATAACAGAAAATTATATACAGTATAGTTTAATAAATATAAAAGTGCATTTCTGGCTCTGGTGAGTAGGCTTATGGTTGTTAACTCTCCTGCAGTTGCTGTCTGCACCTACATGTACTGGGCTTCCAGAGGAGTTAGTAAATACAGGGTTGCTAGGGAGCTGCACTCCTCTAGCTCGAGCTACTTTTAAAAAGTTTTGGTTGCTCCCTGCCTGCCTCCCCCCACTTGTACTTTTTCTGTCTCAAAGCATGTGGGGGACGTGACAGCTACATTCAAACTAATCTCCACTGACATGAAGTCTGAACATGGCAGCTAGAGTCTAAATGGGGAAGAATCCTGGGACTTGTCCTTACTGGAGCAGTTCTTCCTCACACAATTAGTTCATGGACTTCAAACAAAGAAAGGGCTCAAAAGTTATTCATGTATGGCCCCTGGTGTCAGGGCATAAATCGTAGACCTCAAATCAAAATGTATTCTACTCATTATCACCGTGGAATACTTACATTTTATTTAGTGATAAATACATTTGATTGCTTCTGTGCTTGGCAGAAATGAGCTAGGACAGATTTGATAACTCTGCTGATAATTGTTTCAGAGAAGGAAACTGCCACAAGAATAAGTATGGTGAGGTGCCAGGGTCGGATCCTGTGGGCCTGGTTTTATGCAATATTCTAGGGGCTTCCATTCTGTTAAATATATTGCAACATTGCCATATGTATTGCATAGATATAGATATATTTGTGCCTTTCCCCAAAGAGGGAAAGCCTAAGCCTCATATCTTTTATACTGAAAGAAAAAAAAAAAAAAAAAGGGGGGGGGGGGCGGCAGGGGGAGAGGGGGGAAAAGGAGAAATTCATTCCAGAAAAAAAAGTCAGAAAACTACGGACATCCATTTTGTCTTCTATACATTTCTCTCAAAATTATGCTGCTTCATATATGAGATACTCTGAAAAGATGAGACACTTGGCAGCAATGTATGATGTACCCCAATGGAAGTACCTGGCACTGAATTCCAAGTATTACTTAGGTGTTTCAGTAACTATCTGCTACTCAAGCAATTTTAAACAAGAACCACATTCCAGAGATTTCACTCTATACTTTCTTTAGGGTTCAATGTACATTCATGCATTAAATGTATTAATTTAGGTCTGTTGTAGGTACATACAGCAACAACGAAATATAGCCACCCCAGAATAGTGTCTGGTGAGCATTGAGTAGCACACGATGACACTGCAAACAGCTCAGGACAAAAAGTGAAAAATCACTGGCATTTGAGGTGAAATCTGTTGGACTGCAGATCAGCTCTCTCAGGGAAATGATCCATCTTTTAAGACATTTAAAAACTAGACTGTAGAAAATACTAAATTGCTAGATGATTATTGTTAGTGCTGTTTCTCTTGTCATCACACCTCTTCTGATATTTTTATTGCAACAATATATCAACTCTAACAATTTTCCTACTGTACATGCAACTTGGGTTAGTTCTTGTTTAGCACCAAGGTAAATATATGGTGTGTTATTAAGATGAATGATGTGTTGTGATCTGTTTGAAGTACTCTTGTATTGATTAATAAAATGAGATTTTTTTTTTTTTAATCAGCATGTGCCATGTAGACTTGATAGAATGAACTGTCTCCATGTAAACTGAGACATTTTATTTCAATTTCAAACCCTCAATCGGAACCACTGACATTTCATTTAATACAATATTCATTACAATATTCATTAACCTTAGCCCTTTAAAGTATATTGTCCAGTAATAAAGCTCAGTGCACTAAAAGATACATTTGCACTACATTCATTTCATAGCCATAAAAAAAGATTGCATTATACATAAAACTATCCATCTGGTCTCATTGTCATTTTCTCTCTCACACACACACACACACACACACACACACTCTCAAAAAACCAATATGCTATTTTGTTTGCAAACTCTAAAGAAGTGGAAATTAAACTTCTGACAGCATGTAATATTTTACAGTACACTGTGTGCCTTTTACTCAGGAAGAAATAATGGAAACGACAATGTTACATTTTTCAGAATCATTATTTAATTCTCACAGCCTTCTGGTGTAAAGTGAGTACATCCCTCCTGAACGGACAGAGACCATGGAAAAGTAAAGCCAAGGCCACCCAACAAAATCTTTTTCCTTACCCCAGTCTCACATCCCTACATCTTGGTACCTCTGCAAATGCCATGTTCCATGGTCCTCCTTCTAGATAAGTTACAACATGGCCAAGTCTACACCAGACTGCCTGCGATGGAATGGCACGGAGACCTTGTGCATCACAATCACAGCACATGCCCAAGTTAGCACAAGTCCAAAATTAGAAAGAAGTATTTATCATGCACAATTTTCTGCATAACCAGCTTACAATTGATCCATGATCTATGTACCCCAAATTAACAAACCGGTAAAAAATGGTGTGTGGTGTTGCTAGAGCAGACGTAATAGAGGGTAGGTACTGTTATATGCCAACTACCAAAACAAGGGTACACAACAACCATTTTGAAGATGAACAGCTACTCTTCAACACCTTCAGAAAGACTGAGGATGTGCAGCTGTGTTGGCTGGTACCAGCCTTGCAATGAAGCAGTCAACTACAGAAAGCACAATTTTTGGACAGTGCAGTGTCTAGCCTACTATTCTCCTTTTTGAACCATTTTCTCTATACTCGCTCTTATTGAAGTAAATTGTTTTCAAAGTAATGGATTTGCTTATTTCACAACCCTTGCTGGCTTTCAAAATATTGTAAGCATCATTTTTATTTGACAACACGCACCCTATATTTCTAGTGTACTTGAAATAGGCTGAAATTTAAATACCCAGATACCATATAATTAAATCATTCAAATCGAGAAACAAATTAAAATGCAATGTCAGAGCAAAACAAATGTGGAAAACATACTGCAGTAATACTATTGGCAATGGGAAGAAAACCTGAAAAACATAAAACCCTGTTGCCCCTGACACCACCTTCATGTCAAGTATTCAAGATACTCATGACTTCAGGAAGACTCTTCTCTAATAAAACGGTGTTCTGAGTGAAAGTTGAGTGGCCAGCTGTAGGTAAGTAAGAGAGCAGGCCAGACCCATTGCCGGGAGGGGGGGGGGGGGCACGGTCCCCAACCACATCTGTCCTACACAGATCTCTCTCGCTCTATAAGTAGACAAGTAGGTAGATACATACACCACGCACACCCTTAAGTTATCATATGCAAAACCTCATCAATGCTCCAATCCAAAAGTCAACTGAGTGTTGAGCAAAAACACAATTATAAGAGAAAGCGGGTAACTGCTAATAAGTATCATCACCAAACCGCTGTGGTTTCACACGCACAGGCAAAGCCACCTTAACTCAGTTTAGGGATAATGAGTGGTTTCATGACCAGGTGGTTTCTTTAAGAGTAACAAAAACTTTCTAAATGTGCCATTTATTCCCTGTCCCCCCAGCCACCCCCAAATACAGTTGAGATTTTATCACCAAGCGGTGGGTGCAAGTACTTCTGAGAGACAAGCTGCAAATGTTCCTGAAAGGATTTTTAAGGGCATGCAAAACTGAAAAGGCCCATGAGCGAAGGTAATGTCACGAGTTGAAAGAATGCTCTCGTTCCAGGAATAGGAATGATTTGATTTCTTATCAAGCGACCAAGCCAGCCTGCTGATATAAGGCCTGCTGTTTTCCTGAAAAGAGAACTTGACAGAAGCCACCTCTGGAACTCGTGGGCATTTCCAGGAGGGCGCCGGGCATGGAGCTGGGAGAAAAAAGTCAGGGACTTACCCAATACAGCTGCTTTGGAAATCCCCTGCCTTAAATGAGGGAAAGCTGCAGCAGTGCCCTGGGCTGCCACTCTGACAAGAATATCCATGCTTGCAAATTGGAGGGGAGGAAGCCGGAGAAACCTGAGGGCCGCCTGCCAGCCGGCAGGGGCAGGACCCACCATCTCTCACCCCCGGAAGGGAAGCGGGTGGCTTCAACCCCTCGGGGAGGGCCGGCTGCGCGCAGGGGGAGGCCCGGCATGGGCGGAGGGGGCTCTGCAAAAGCACCCGGGCAGCAGGACAGAGCCGGGCACCGAGGGGAGATGCCCGGGGAGCGAGCAGGATCCTCTCGCCTGTTGTGTGTACTGCGTCCCGTCCCGTCCCGCCCCCCCGGGGCCGAGGGCACCTGTGGGACACGGAGGGACCCCCCTGTGGCCCGGGGGGCTGCGCTGGGTGGCGGTGGG
>NW_005842223.1:440634-472112 GCF_000455745.1 Alligator sinensis
CCCCGAGCAGCCGGGAGGCGGCTGCGAGCAGCTCCTGGCGGCACCGGCGTCTCGGAGCCCCGGTGCTGGCGAAGGAGCCTCCCTCTAGCCCCCGCCGGGGCAGGGGGAGCGGACACACACGGGCCAAAGCGCGGGGGTGGGGGCCCGGAGACGCACACACTAATATATATATGCACACACACACACACACACACGGGCTGAATCAAGGCAGGAGGGGATGGGTGGGATATAGGGAGGCAGGAGGGACACACATATACACACACACACACGGGGCAAAGCCAGGTAAGAGGGGATGGGTGGGATGCAGAAGGGACACACACGTGCGCGCGGGCCAATGCAAGGCAGGAGGGGATGGGTAGGATGAGGGAGGCAGGGGACACACACACACACACACACACACACACACACACACACGGGCCAAAGCCGGGCCGGGGGAGGCGGGGAGGGGACCTGGTACCTTGGATGTGCTGCTTGATGACATTCTCCAAGTGGTCCAGCCTTTCTATAATCCTTAAAGTGTCCCCTTTGTCCTCCTCCAACTTTTTCTCCGCCATCGGCTCCTGCACTTTCACGTAGACGCTGGCAATGTAGTTGGTGACCCAGCCCACGTAGAGCAGGCAGATGATGTTAGTCATGCCGCTCAGGATCACGCAAGTGGACACTAAAGTTTTCGTCTTCCTGGTGCAAACCATCCTGAGATCCCTCCATATAGCTCCGCGCAGGTCCGGGGAGCCAGGAAACCAGCGAGAAGAATTTAAAAAAAAAATGAAGGCAAAAAAAGAAGAAAAAGAAAAGAAAGAAAGAAACCCTGCCCCCCACCCCCCGCCACCTTCCCCAAAACGGAGCGCTCCAGTCAGTCCGTTCCCATGCGGGCAGGTCTCTCGTCCACGGAGTTAAAAAAGGAGATCTCTCGCCTACCTAGAAGGGGAGGTGGTGGTGGAGGGGAGGGAAAGGGGGTATTTAAGATCCTGGCGGGTTAAAAGAGCTGCAGGAAACTTTGCAGCAGCAAATGCCCAGTCAGTTGCCCGCCCGGCCGCTGGCTCCCGCAGCCGCCCGCTGCCCCAGGCATGAAGGACCCGGCGCCCAAGTCGCGCAAACTTTCTTCTCTCCGCCGCCGCTGCCCATTGCCATCAGCCACGGCTCGGGAATCAGATCTTGGAAGCGGCTTGCCGGCGAGTGGGGCTCGCCCGGCCTCAGATTGACAAAGCCTCCCTCCAATAAAGAGCCGGCGCTGGCAGAGAGTTTGTTCATATCGCCATATGACCAACGGGGACCTAGAAGGGGCGGAGCCACCTGCTCCACTCCCTGCCTCCCGCTGCCTGAGACAGGCGCGCGCACAGGGCCGAGGGGCTCGGCTCCTCTCCCTCCCTCTGCTGCGTGGAGAACTGCCAGGCTGCTTTGGAGTTTCTTCCTTCCTCCAACAAGAAAAGATAAAGAGAAAAAAAAACCCAAAACAACCCAAGCTGCTTCCCAGCTTCCAACTTTTAAAGCATTGGGCGCCTCAGAAAGTTTGTCACTGTCTGGCTCCGTGGGGCCAGTGAGGTGTTTCATAGATGTCAGGGGCTGGAAGGGACCTCACAGATCCTCCGGTCCAGCCCCCCTGCACCTGGGCAGGAAAGACTGCTGGGATCAGATGACCCCAGCAAGATGGTCTTCATTCACTTTCTGGAGACAAAAGGCATGTCTATACATTCCTTAACACGCAGTAGTTACTGGTTATTAAAGGTGCACGCACGCAAAGCAGTCAGGCACTTTTCGGCGCTGCATCGCATCCCCTTGTATATAAACAGCGAAATGCGCTGAGAAAGTGGTAGCTGCACACTTTTGAACTAAAACACAGTGAAGGGATTTTAGTTTCAAGGCACGCCACCACCACTTAGCACATTTCACCATTTATACAAATGTACGCGATGCAGCACCGGGCACAACAGTTCACATGCTCCTCAGACTCAACTAATCAAATCTGCTCCGACGCACTGGATTTCCGGAGCACTGGAGCAGACAAACCTATGCGTATAAATGCCCTTAGTTTAGTGCTTGCTTAATGAAGCACCAACTAAATGTACAGTAATTACAGTTACTTCGCAGTAGCGCCTGCATATGGGTTTTTTTAGTGATGCTTGCTGCACAGTAGCCTAATAACATTGTACAGTAGAGTGTTAGCATGGTTTCTGACCAGCACACTACCACGCATATTACAGTGTTATTAGGCTACTGCGCAGTAAGCATATCATGTAGATGCACCCAAAGCAACCCAAGCCACTGAGTGGTTTTACTGTATTCTTAACATACCCACTCCTCTAGAAACACATTGATTTGTTTGCTGGGGTGAAGCCAAAGAAATTCCCTCTGCTCCTCTAAACTATTGGTTTCCTGGCTCCAGCTATTCAATAATTTCCCAGCCTGAGAATATATTTCCCCCGTCTCTCCTCAGAGTATTTCTGTGCTTTCCATTAACCTCTGACTGGGGCCTGTAGCTTGTAACTGGAGTCCCACAGGCAAACCCTGCAACTGCAAGGAGACTTGCCAACTTGAACAGGACTGTGTGAAGGCAGAAGCATGCACCTGCCCCAGACTAGCAGCTACAGCAGAACTGAGTACTTACCTCAGTTCAGAGCCTCCAAGAAGGGGAAGCAGCCTGAGACTTTATCCTGCAAGACATATCCTTACTGGAGTAGTTCTTTCTCACACCATTAGTTCATTGACTTCAACAAACTCAGTGCCCAAATAAAAGCTAACCGTGTATGGCCATTGGTGTCTGGGCATACATTTTGATTCTGGGGCTACGATTTATTCTATTCATTATCACCATGGAATACTTACATTTTATTTAGTGATAAATACATTTGATTGCTTTTGTGCTTGGCAGAAATGAGTGAGGAGAGATTTGATAACTCTGCTGAGAACTGTTTCAGAGGAGGAAACTGCCTCAAAAATAAGTATGGCGAGGTGCTTGGGTCAGATCCCATGGGCCTGGTTTTATGCAATATTCTAGAGGCTTCCATATTTCTAAATATATTGCAACATTGCCATATATATATTTGTGCCCTTCCCCAAATTCCTTTGTCACCCAAAAGAGTTTCATAAAAATATATAAAAGGTAGAAGAGGCCAAATTCCCCTCCATGTATTTTTATTGATTCATCAGGGATGAATTTGCCCCATTAGTGTTAAACAGGGACACTTAAGCAGCCAGTTTTTGCTGAATCATTTTCTTCGTACACGCAAGTACAAAATTAAAGCTTAGCAAGACTCAGGTTAGAAATAGAGAGCTAAGTATTAGTTAACATGCTAAGATTCCAATAAAATTCAGATTGTCAACCAACAAAAGTATGAAATTGCAGATGTTCTGGGTCATGTTTTAATCTCAGGTGAGCAGCAAACAGTGTATAGAAAAGAAATCCACTATTGTGCTTTATTAGTCATGCACCACACATCTAAGATTAGGGTTATCCTGTTTCTACTGCAGAAAGCACAGTAGATAACAGTATTCGCAGTTCCAAGACTCAAGAGAAAGAAGCTTTGAACCCTGAACTATCCTGCTCTGGTTAGTACTTGTTCTAGTTTTCCAGCACTATTAAAGATGTTTGTCTTGATTTCATTTTTTAGCCATAACTATTTAGAATGTGGTTTGGTGTTCAAAGTGTGGGGGAGAGAGCAACCTTGAGTACAGCCCAAGAGAGATTTCTTTTCTCCTATCAGTATGCATACCTAACCCTCCTCAGAGCCAATAGCAACTAAGTATACTTATAGGTTAAGTACAGCCAGCCAAAAAGCCCAAGGCTAAATCAGTCCAATCTTCACAGGTTAGTCTAAGCTATGTAGATTGAACCAATAAGTGAACAGATATTCACTTTTGATTCTGGAAATGCAGCCTGCCGTGGCCCAGGCTAGAAGCTTGGGGATGCTAGACCATGCCTCTCCGCTTTGCTGGAGCAGAAAGCTTGGGCCAAGGCTGGCCTGCCCACCCTGTGGAGGGGGGGAGAGTTTGTGGGGAAGGTACAAAGCATCCTGGGATGCTGGGAGACTGTGAGTTAACTTGAATCTGGAAGGGATCTGGGAGAGAATGTCAATAAACCGATTTAACCTAAATCGGTTAAGCCTGATACTCATCCAACCAGGTTTATCTTAAAGTGGTTTTGGCCATTTTGAAAGTGGTTTATGCGCGCTGAACTTCTGTTGTGTTATAGATTTGAACTGGTTTCCAATCAGTTATACCGGTTAATGTGTAAGTTCTATCCCTAGCCATAAAAAGAGCTACCAAGTAATATTCCAAATAGGTACTCAGCAAACTGCATTGTCCCTGATGGCTCAAAACTTCTGTAGCAAAGACTGGCTGCTATTCAGGGAAAATTATTTATAATTTTTCTGTAGTACTGTGAAGTAAATAAATGCCCATTGGAGACTAGAATATGACCAATTTCATTAGGAAGTGCAAGAATTTTATTCATGAACTAGTTATAAGTGGAATTTAATAATGTGTGACTACAGACCCTCTTGCTGCCAAAACTGCACTTCGCACCAGCCACATCTACATGAGAGGCAGACTGTGCAGTAGTTACTGCATAGTGTTTTAGCACTTGAATAAGCAATACTAAATGACGGCGCAGTAATTGGCGTTAGTGTGCAGTACCATTGCCACAGTTTTTTCCAACACTACTCTGCAATAGCGTTACGTCCCAGTTACTGCCCGGCAACACAGTAGCAATGAGCTACTGTGCAGTAACACCTCATGTAGACATGACCACCTACTCAGACCTACTCACCTGGCCTTCTTCCTCAAATCCATTGCTGCTCCCTGTGAAGCCAATGTT
The DNA here is from genome assembly GCF_000455745.1 of Alligator sinensis. Classification (NCBI taxonomy): domain Eukaryota; kingdom Metazoa; phylum Chordata; order Crocodylia; family Alligatoridae; genus Alligator; species Alligator sinensis. Next base: position 445,448 of record NW_005842223.1, read on the forward strand.
AAAACTCCCAATGACTTCAGTTGAGGAAATCCCACATGTGCTATAATGCATCCAGATATTCAGAAAATGCCTGCTTTTATATCTAGGTGATCATGGTTGTGGTGTTCTTTTAGAAAGTCCTTTGCTCCATTAACCATTTTCCTTTTTTTCTATGAAGCTGCAGACTTTTGTTGGGTAGAGTGTTGGAAACCGATAGTGATTATTTTTGTTACTTATATTTATTTGTAGCACAGAGACACTAGCCAAGTTCAAGACTCCAGTGAAAGAGATATGTGCAAACACATAGCAAATACTTGTCCCAAAGAGACTGCAATCTAAGTAGGCAAAACAGAAAAGTGCAGGAGCAATGGAAGAAAGAAAACAATCTTATCTTCAATATTAAAAGCTAGAGAATAAAGACAGATTAGGTGAAAGGATTAAAGGTGGAATTTTCAAAAACAGTTAAAGTATATAGGAGCACACGTCCATTGATTTTCATTTAGATGCTTTTGAAAATGAATACATTTGATTAAATTGGAGGTAGAGGTAGAATGACCTATAGTATGGGTCAGTAGATTAGAGTCAAGTTCTATTTTCAGCACTGACACTGATTTTCCAGGTGACTTTGGGTAGTCATTTCACTTCTCTGTGCCTCTTTTCTTTTATGATAAGGTCATGGTACAAACACACAGGAAGAAAGATTCCCTGCCTTAATAAGCCTTGATATTAATTGGGGCCTCTAGGTGCTAATGTAATAAGAGACAAACCACTGCTGATTAAATATAATCTCATGTCCTTGCAAACATATCTACCACTTCTCTCTCTCATGTCCTGAAGAAATTCCATTAACATTTGACATCCATTACTACCAATTCAAGCCTGGCCTTGGGGATAGTGGGGAGGCAAAAGAGGACAGAATCTAAGAAATGTTTCCATCTCCTCCTTATTTTTATTATTATTATTATAAATGGTGCACTTTGATACATGATAGATCACTTTTAGTAGCTACATAAATTGTCAAGCAAGCAATACTGACATATGCATTATCCAACACCACCTCTACAAAAATGGTTTTGGTTTGGTTTGAATACGAGTCAATGTAAAACTTAAAGAATCACTTTTTATCGTTACTTCTATTATATTCCATTCAGGTTCTTAGATGGAGTCCTATCAATTTTACACACATGCAGCTTTCATTATGATCAAGTTTAAATAGATTTTCTTCCATTTCCCTCCCCACCCAAATGACAATCATATCTTTTGTTTGAAAAGCTAATATAAATTTCCAAAGGCACTCAGCAAGTAACACAATATTTTATATTCTGGCAAGACAGGACCAAATAGAGATAGAAAATGAGTGAGAAATGCTGTAGAGTGAGACACACTATCCCATTTATCACAGTCTAAATTCAGTGAAACAGGATTATGAGAGATACTCCCTGAATAACTAAGGATTTTGATATTGTGATGTTCTGGTTTGTATGCACACGTGCCAACTACTGTCTACTTCCTGGAAGGTGACAGACCTGGCCTTGAGTATATCAGTTCCTTTCATCCCAGTGGGAATGATGAAACTTAGCTTCACTCCCCACATAAAAGCACAGTTTCTGTATTTTCAGGAAAAGGGCAGAAATTCAATGCCCAATGAAGTCAGTTGATGGCTCTGGTGTAGATATTACTGTACCCAGTCACTTGTTCCCTGCAGTTGATCCCATCCTAGGAGGCGTATTACATCAGAATAGAGATACATTCAAATATAACAGAGACCACATATGCTAGAGGTGACAGGACGGCTGCAGTAGAGACAATATTCTCAAAGCAAAATAGTGAGAAAAGAGGAAAGAAGTGAAAGGGAGATGGGAAAAAAGGTTGTGGGGTGGGAGAGAAACCAGAAGGGATGAAAAATTAGAGGGAATTCAAACTCCCCCCTCTGCTGCATTTTTTTCCTCTACCTTTACTTTCCTGGCCTTCTGACCTCTATTCTTCTCCATCCAGCACTTTCTTGCTTTTTTAAGTGTCTGCTTCTCTTTTCTTTCTTTACCTCTTTATCTATTCTGACCACAACTGAAAAGACTTTAAGTTTACATTAGATGCCAGTTTGCCTTTGCTGAGTTTCCCTGAGGCCCCCAGTTAACCTCAATCTAGACAAATCTTCCTTTCAAATAGCAACAAATAGCCATCACTCCAGTTTTGACCAGAGAATGAGAAAAAAAACTGGATCTTATAAACTCCGCGCTCGGATATTCTCAAGGAACTTAACAGAGGAAAGTGCCTAAATCTCATAGACAGTGGTTGAGATTTAGATGCTTAATGAACTGTTGAAAAATCCAACTCCAGAGTTTAAAAACAAGATGTACAAAATTACACTGAAATCCAAAACTGTGCATAGAATTTCATAAAGGTAGAAGTATAAAATTGAAGGGCACCAACTGAATTAGTGCTCTGTGTTTCCTAGATTTATCTTGTAAAGCTGTATTTGATATTCAAATCTCCATTAAAGCAATTAAACACACACCACATGCAAAGGGAAGGGAGAACAGCCAGCAGGCACTAGCTTTAAAATTGTATCTTATCTACAAAAGTAGTGCACAACAGATAGGGATATGTGTGTGCATGTTTTCCTTTCATTCACTGTCAGATGCATGTTTACAAAGTCTTGGTCACCTTTTTTTATCCACCTACTAACTTGTATGAGTGTATTTTGTCTTTCTATTTGGTACTTTCCATCTCTGAGTGTTTGTCAGTCGCACCTTGCCCATTTCTCCCTCTATATCTTTGGTCTAAATCATAGATCTTTTTTACTGTTAAATTATCTCTGCTTTGCAATACTCCTGTGTTTATGCCCTGGCTTGGTTTCTATTTTCCAGTGTAAGACCCAAAGAGCAGGAGGGTAGCCACCCTGGCCCCTGATCCCCATTATGGTCCACCCTGCTTGTCAGTCCTTACCTGTTACCCCTCACTTTCAGTCTCTTTCCTACCATGGCTTTGGTGTTGCTCCATTGGTTGCTGGGGGTGGTGGTCCCTAGGGTCAAGCATAACTCACAGATCCTAGTCTGCCTAGTCAGGCTAGCCCCACCTTGGGGCCTTTGCTCTTCCTGGTACTTCCCCTTCAAGAGGATGCTCATGTACTATTTCAAGCACTTGTCAGTGTTCTAGCTATCACAGACTTGATCCCTTTTTCTCTCCAACTGTACCCTTCACCTTGGCCCACTGTTCAGGAACTCAGGCTCTGGGAACTGGCCTTGCCCCAGTGGCAGCCTTGCTTTCCTGGGGGTCCACTTTTACCTCGGTAGTCTCTGCCACATGCCTTGGGGCTGACTTCTAGTACCAATTGCAGGGGGCTACACTCAGACACCCCTGCCAGTGGCCTCTTCCACCCCTATAGCCACAATCTGGCCCCCCAGTTACATATCCAAAACAGAAAAACAAGCCAACTGCTTCAAAACAGGCAGAAAAGAGTTGTCCACAGGCCCTACCTTTCAACAGAGCCCTCTCACCTGCAGCTCCCTGGGACTGCTTCTGCCCCAGCCTACATCTGCCCCAGAAGCTCCTCTCCCCTGCAGGCTCAGAGACTGGGCTTATATTCCCCAGCCCAGCCTCCTTCTGGTCACATGATTGGCTCCTTCTGCCCCTCTCCCCTAGGGCTAGGTATAGCTAGTTGCTCTGCTAGCTGCCTGACCCCTTGTTCAAGCCTTCCTAGTGACAGGGGAAGGGGCTCCCTGTTAGGTCTAGCACTCGTATATTTCTTCACAGTTTTCTTGGAACAAAACTGTCCCTGGCTCACTGGTAACACGGGTAGAAGTTTAAATACACGGCCTTTTGCAAGCAAGGCAACTATTACATGGTATTCTTTTCAAAGTCTTTTTGTAATCATAACAGTCCCCTTGCCCCTAGTGATTTCAGGTGCCAGGCTCAAAATAACTAGTTGCTTCTGAAATTTTTGACTGACTCAACTCAGTTCCCCAGGCTATTTCTTCTGCCTGTTATTCTTAAAAAGAGTTTTTCTATTTATCTTATGGTGGTTTTATGGTTTCCTGCTATCTAGGTCCTTAGACAATGCTAATCTCTAAGGCACTTAACCACCTTGTAACATGCCTCTTCCTCTCTTTCTTTTTTTTTCTTCCAATCTACGTGGACTGAATTTCAGGTATTTTTAGTTCATTGTCTCTGTGCATTTTACTGGGCACGTCTATGTGAGATGCTTACTGCGCATTAGCCTAATAATGCTGCACAGTAGTGTGGTGGTTAAAAACCATGCTAATAGCCTATTGCACAGTGTTATTAAGCTAAATAACCATGCGCCAGCGTTACTGCACATTTAGTTAGTACTTCATTAAGCAAGTACTAAGCTAAATGCACAGTAGCTAAGATGCATTAATGAACATTTTGACACACCCACTGTTGTTATTACAGAAGAACTACATTGAACAAGTTTGAACTTTGCATCCATTTTGAAAACACTGAAGTTCATAATCATCATGATACTTTCCAGCAGGGAGGATCCCAAGGAGAGGAAACATGTAATTTATCCAGTGGAATGTAGTTGTTGGGGGAGTTCAGAATAGTACTGGCCTCACATGGTGCATGTCAATCTCAAAACTGAGGAGGGGAACCCTTAAATGACTGGGTATTTAAAGTAGGGGCAGTAAAACAGGAGAGAACATCCAGGTGATGCTCCTTCAGAGAACCATGTTGCTGAATTGAGGGTCACTGTGTTTTGAAACACGGGATGTTTCTATCGCTCATGGTTAACTGTTTATCCAGAAACCTGTGGAGTCCAGGTGAACTCCAAGACTACTGACTTGCTAATACACTCAATGGAGATACACTCAATGGAGAGTGATAGTAATGAGAAGCATTTTATAATGCTTCTCCCTCCCTATCAGCATTGTCTCAGCTTCTCTAGAGTTCAGCGTCAGCAAGCTGCTCTTCAGCTAGTTGCTGTAGCATAAGATCCTTCTGTTGACATTCTTCTGCCAGTTTCAAGAGAAACAGTGTATAATACCATGAATTTTACATTGCTTTAAGCTTTTGATTACACTATATTGACTCAAATATAAGATGATCCTAAATATAAGATCCCTCCCCCCCAACTAATTAGATTCTATGTATGGGGGTAGTGGTTGTAGCTGTGTTGGTCTAAGGACATAGGCAGACAAGATTTTTTGGGTAAATGTGATATCTTTTATTAGACCAACTAAATATATTCTATATATGGAAAATTTATAAATTTGTCATCATTTTCCAGGTATAGTATCTAAGCAGTGGCTGGGGAAGGGGGTAAGTTGGACCCCTTTTCCTCTGCCCTATCTGCTTCTTCCCTTTACAGCCTTCTTGCCCCTAATGCCACCTGTACCCCCTGACCCACAACTTCCCCTAGTCTCTGCCTCTTTCCCCCCCAACTACCCAGTCTCTGCCTCTTCCCCTCTCCTTCCCGTTACTGTTAGATGCTGCTCAGGTTCCTCTATCCTCGGGCGTAGCACATGGAAGCTCAGCCCTTGCCTGGCCATGCAGCAATGTCTGTGCTCCTGATTGTCCAGATACAGGAAGGCGCTTCCATGTGCTTTGTGCTGTGAGAGCCCCCAGCCTGTGCTAGAGCCAAGCTGCACCTGACAGTAAGGGGCAGAGGAGGAAAGAGCGGGGGGGTCAAGGGGGAAGAAGCTGCAGAGGAGAAGTGGAAGGTGGGCAAGGAGGCTGCTGTGGGTCTAACTCTGGTCTGGACCTGGGCTCTGGGCCAGTCTCAGAGCTGCAGCAACCACTTGCTCCCCACTCTACTTTGTGTGAATATAAGATGGGAGGCTTTTTCCCCATGCTGACTGGGGAAAAATCTTGCTTTATATTTGAGTAGATATGGTATATGTATTATACATGCACATATAATGCATGTAAGTACGTATACACCAGTTCACATTAAAACTGACTGATGAAAATTATTTTTAAAAGGATATTCTTTGTTATTGTCAGATGTGGTCAACTTCTAAGCTCTTTACAAAGTGATCTGTAGCACAAAAAAGGCTTTATAAACTAGCTTATGTTATTTATAAACCAAATAGCCATGGTTAGAGAAGGTATAGTAATTTTAATTCTAGTTTGATTTTACAGCAATTTCCCATCCAGATGCTAGGGCCTGGAAAGCTAGAGGCTGGACTGAGACAAAAGGCATTGCATTACACATGCTTCTTGCAAAGACAAGCAATCTGCAAATGACAACTGTGTAGTTTGGAAAGAAATGAGTGAAGAAAGGAAAGGTATTTAAGTGAGCCAGTAGAAATCTCACAGAGGAAGTAATGAACTAGAGAAAAGTAGCTATTTGAACGGCAACTACAGTAATGAAGGGACAGAAAAGAATGGTTTGAAAGAGAAGTCCTGCTTATTCAGTATATAATTCACAAACGAATATTTGAAGTCTTTTCTCTCTGCTGTCGCACTACGGATTTCAGACCTGGATCAGCATGTATTATGGAATAAGGAATCTTTGGCAACTTAAGCCTCATTGTAGGATAACTAGGAAAGGATGAAAAACACATTAATGTTAAGGAACTTATTTTCTGTTCCACCAATGCTCTTAGCTAATTAAACTTCACAGAATTATTTTGAGGTAGGCAAAGATTAAAAGACAGTATAGATAAGCATACTTTTTGTCACTTTAAAAGGGGGGTGGAAGCTACTGCTTCTACAAAGTGTGGAACAGCTGTTGTAATCTGTTGCATTTGCATGATCCTGTAGCAATACAAGTTAGCTAAACCACCCTAACTTTGACCTTGAATGAAGAAAGGTTAAAGGTGGAATGATTTTATTACATTTGTGTTACTACAGGATCATGCAAATGGGGACATAAACCATTGCATCATAGCAGCTTGTAGCAATATCAAAGGATACCAGTGTAATAGTTGCACCTCTCTATATCTATAATAATCCAATTGGTACTTCCTGGACTCATGCATGTTTATGCATACTCCTACTGTATACATCAATCATATTCCTTGCAGAATGGAATTCATGTTCCTAACTCATCTGCCTAGTCATGGTTAGCTTTGTTAGTCTGAAGTCAGGCAGAAGGTAAGGTAAGGTAGTACCTTAAAATTAACTAGTTCAGAGAGGTATAAAGTTTCATAGGCTACAACCTACTTATTCATAGCACCTGATGAAGCCATCTGATATAACCTTAGAAACTTATATCCCTGTAATGCGGAAAGGTTAATCATAAAACAGGGTTATAATATTGAGGTACAGAAGTGGCATACCAGTCCATACTCAAGCCAGTTTCTGTCATCCATCTAGGATACATAGCACATTCCTGAAGAGAGTCAGTAATGGAAATGAGCCAACATGACTTGTCTCTAAACACAGTGTACCAAATTCATCCTTAGCATAACTCCATTAATTTCAACAGAGCTGTACCAGGGATAAATCTGGCCTAGTCTGAAGATCTCAAAGCACTTTATAATCATTAGCTAATTAAATTTTACAGAATTATTTTGAGGTAGGTAAAGATTTGATAGTAGAATATTTCTCCGAGCACTGGCAAGCAGCTGTCTTCAAGCCAAAGCATCCCAGGTACTTGACAGCACATAGTTGAAGAAAAGGGGAACACAAATTCAACTGATATTTTGGGGTGAGCATGACCCTTTAATTACCTGAATTAAAACTGGACCAAAATAGGCCTTCCAAGGGCTCGGGAATTCAATTTTATTTCACTTACAAAAGATGGGATAACCAACACTGCAGCTTCCTTAGCCCCAAGCCACAATAGCATAGGTCTAGTACAAACTCAAAGGAAGGATGCTACCTACTTGAGGATGCTTCAGAGTTGTCAGTGTTATTTGGAAGTGTCCCATCCAAAAGCTCCTCCAAGCACAACCATACTTCACTTTGGAAGTCACTCAAAGTATCACAGCAAAATAACTATAACATTGTATTAACACCAGTTCAGAAAGGCACCTTTGCAAATTTAGGACCATTCAAAACAAGTCAGTAGCTCCTAGGATAGTGGATAGAATTAAAATGAGTTAGCACCAGTAACAGGGTTGTCAAAAGTACCAAAGAATGAGTTAAAGAACAAGTTATATTAACTTTTAGTGAGTCTTATGGTACATCCTTGGTCTTAGACACATGAATTAGCAAAACAGGATAAGGTAACACAAGTTGACACACAATGCAGTGAAAATTGAGAATCAGGAGCTATCAACCAGCATATTAAATGATTGTGCTGATGAAGAGGGAAGTATATAAAGGTAAAAGATGAAGATGAGGATTTAGAAAAAAAATTAGCATACTGGCAACATTAGATTGGCAGCATTGTAATATTTGTGAAGCAAGTCTGGCAGACAGCCTTAGATGTTTGTGGATTATCTGTGCCAGGGGAAAGAATGTTGCTATATCATGCATTTTTGGATTGACAGGGCTATAGATAGAAGTAATACACTGGTACAGTTTTAGGAAGACCAGGCACAATAGATTTCCAGTTTAGAAGCTGGCTTCAGAGACGGTTAAGTTTGGATCCACAGAGTTACGCTTACTGCCAGTTGTAATATTATTCAGGCTACAGCCTGAGTTCTTATCTGCATAACAGATGTCTGCAGCTCTTCAGAACAAGTGGAATTATAGGACATGTTTTGTAATGTACACATAGTGCTTTCTCTAACCTACAATATTTCCTCCAATGATCTTATGACCAAAGAAGATTACAAAAATGATTGGATTTCTTTAAGACTTTGAGAGTTTCAATGACTAGGACTTTTGCTGGCCTTAATTAAGGTTGATCTTGCTTATATTGTTTTTCCTGGTGAAGTTGAAAGCTAAATTGGACTGCTATTGTCATGCTTATTAGTGCTTTGTCCTTTGCTAAAGTCATGCTGGATATCAACTCCAAAATGCTGTCACCCCAGTTTAATCCTTTGGCAATCTTATATAGCCTGTTGATGAAGCACAATGACTGTTTGGGTTCAGCTCTCTTTAGAGAACTAACTGGTTGTATGAAATCATGCCAGGCTAGGGCATACCTGCTCCTGCTAACTGCCAGCTTACATCTTAATTGTTGATGAAACAAGTTACTGGCAACTGGTTATATTGACTGCAAGGCTCCCTAAGGCAAAAAAACATGAATTTTCTCCTACTGTAATAGGCTTAACATCCCATGTAATATCCTAAACAGATGTTCTACCTGTTTATTTCTCTGCATAATGGCACTGATTTTTGTTTGCTCATTTTTTGCTGAAACTGCACTTTCAAAGGTATCTGTTTCAACAGGGAATGTAAAAAAACCCCCAACAACAACCCTTTCAATACCCTCCAGGTTCCAATCAGGAGAATGTCAGTCTAAGCCACTATCTGTATTGTTTAAATGCCAGCACCTTTTATGTCCTCCCCAGCCAACAATGTGCGCATTCAAATGGTTAACAATAAAATGATGTGTACACTAATCCTTTATTACATGCAAACAGGAGATAGGTTTGGAAAGCAGCTGTGTACAGGAAGTCACAACAATGTTTTGCAGTGATCTAAGGTTGTCCCAAAGTGGTCTAAGTATTAGGGATACAAGATTGGAATTGCTTATGCAGTTCCTTGATAGGACTAAGTCAATGTATTCCGACTGACTTAAAAGGAATTGTGCAGTTTAGCAAGCTGAGGAGCAAGCTCACTACCTATTGCTTATGAGCTTATTGAGGATACTTGAACCATTATTATTTGGCTGTAGAGACACCTGGAGAACTTAAGAAGACTGCCAGTTGCATTAGCCAGTCTAGGCTAGGCTTCAGCAACCCATCAAACAACATGGGTTTTAGAGCAAAATCAAGAAATCTGTTTAGACAACAATAGTTGTACCCCAGACCAAATACAGTGATGAGTGTTAAATAGCGCAGCCTGTTTGAGAGCTACTGAATATGCTTTCCTGTAATAAACCATGCTTGTCAGTGTGGCTTTCTTTCAAAATATTTCAGACTCTCTCATGTCCTAGAACTTATTCCAATGATTTCTTCTATAAAAGAAAAAATAATCATTGAAAACTCAGAATAATGTATGTTGGAATATACTGTTTGGTCTTTAGTTAGAACATTATAGAGAAGTTGAATTCTAAGCCCTACTGCCAGAGCTTTCATTATCTTGTCTCAGAAAACAAGTTAATACTGAAATAGTAAGCAGCAAGGTTACTAGTCTGGGAAGACAAACATGGTTGCATTCAGCGTCATGTCAGCTGGCCAAAACTAGATCTACAGTTAACCACAACCCAAATGTTTAATGACAGTAGGAAGGTCTTCAACTGAAGTAAATCAGCACAGCTCCACTTAAATCAATAGAGCACTCTAGTTTATAGCAAGTGATGGTTTGTTCTTGAATGTTTAATGTTAGTTGACATCAGATGTTATTTTCCAAAGTAGACAAACACTTCATAAATCTGTGCAGGGGTGTAGGTTGTAGCTGTGTTGGTCTAAGGACATAGGCAGACAAGGTTCTTTGGGTGAATCTGATATCTTTTATTAGACCAACCCAAATAGTTGGAGAATAGTTATTAAGCAAGCTTTTGGGTTCAAAAACCCTTCGTCAGGCTAAGGAAGTTTCAGCAGTTGGTGTGTGCTCTTCCTGGATGGACTGAAAAGTAAAGAAGCCAGAGGCTGGGCTGGGGAGTCAGTTGTCATGAATCTGTGGCATTCATGCTGTTTCTCACCAGCAAAATTGCTTCTAAAATTATCAATGTCATCAAAAATATTAGAAGTCAATCCCAAGCTCAGACCCAACAACAATGTATCTGTTATCAAAGAAAGCAGGACTGAAGATTATACCATGACACTTGTCACAACCCAAAGTTGTGGTTTTTTGTTTTTGTGTGCTTCGGCACAGCTAAATTATGTTCCCGCCAAATTGCAGCTTCTTTGCACGGTGGAGTTTTCTGCTGCAATAGAAGAACCCACGTGCAAAAGAGTATTTCCCGCCGTTTGTAGCCTTCTTTGCATGGTGCATTTCTTTTGCATCTCGGAGATGCACGGTGCAAAGGAGTTCCCGCCATTTGTATTTAGATTCGTGCCACATTATTGGCTGGTTCTAAATGTAGGCATACGTGGCGGCTAGCTATTGGCTTGCTAGCCGTACAAAAGGCTTGGGTAGTTTCCGCCCAAGTCAGAGAGAGAGAGAGAGGAAACCTGGAGAGATACAGAACTCGCCAGGAGGAGGAGACTTCGCGCTGTGTGAAGATCTCCAAGTGATGTGGACCCTTGCGGACCCAACGCACCTTTCTTAAGCAGGCAACGGAGGTCTGTTCAGCTTCTAGCCTCTCCCCGTCACCAAGCGCAATCCTAGACGTATCCCTATCCTATATACCCAATTTTTGAACCCACGGAGTCTTAACAGCTCCGGGGGACCTGAGAACCGAACAGAACCCACAGAGATTCAGTCACTCCGTGAGGAAAGAATTGCCGAACCCGCGGAGCCTAAACCACTCCGGGGTCAAAGAACCGAGTTTGTCAGAGTCCTCCAACGAGGATTCAAGCAGAGCTGCGCCTGGAAAGCTGTCCAGCCTACACCACGACAACCTTGGGTGTAAGTAAATAATCTTTTCAATCAACCATTACACCTCCGTAACTGATTCTAGCTCACGCGTACCTTACTGCCCCATGGTTTTCTCCGGCCCCGCGTGCCTGGGCTGCTGGCCACAGTCCGTGCGCGCAAAGACAGGCCCGGCTCGCACATGGCGAGGATGGGATCGGGAGCTGGCCCGCACAACACTGACATCCTTGGATGGTGGACACTGAACAGACTATTTGATCATGTAAAGACAGTTAACAAAAATAAGTGCCAAATAAGTGGTGCTGCCTTTAAAGAAGCTTTCGTTGACTCCAAGCCTTCTTGATCATACAAAGTTAACAGGCAAAACTAACTAATAAGAAAGAGTACCAGATGATACAGCTAGTCATAAATTATACATCTATATCCCTTGCTGAGCAAGAAATAAACTCACCTAGTCCCACAAGAAATGAAGCCAGTTCAGCAGCAGTTCTGAGCATCTTGGAGGGAATGTGTGCAAAGCCAAGTGCATAATCTGTCTTGGAAGAGTGTGAGCACGGTGATGGAGCTTATACTCTGCCCCATTTCAAGCTATTTGAGCCCACTCCTGAACTATCTATACTGCTTGATTTCATTGGTCTGTGTGCTTGAATTCATGGGTCTGTGTATGGACAATGGACAGGCCTTATTGATCAACAGAGCAGAGACTGGCTCAGGAAAGGGTATGTTTTTAATCACCCATCAAGACAATCCCATGTAGGGGCTACAAAAAGACTCTTTGGGATATGGATACAGGGGGAGGCCCCCAGGTAATACAAATTTGTACAATTCCACTGATCTGATTGAAGCAATGTTGACTTGCATGAGTTAAGGAGTCTAGGCCAGAAAATAGAAGTGCCTTATTGTTGGCAGACAGAGCTCATACCAAGGTGGAAAAAGGAAGATGTACCCACAATAAAAGAGTGGAATGTGGCAGAGCTGCCAAGTAACTATGAGTTTAATTATTCTATGTTTCCAAAGATAAGCTGTGCAACTTGGGAACCTTCTTTTAAAAGGTCTAATCAAGCAAGAATGATTGTCCAGAAAACAACTTTGCCCTCCTTCTACACTTTTTCTGTGGGAACCACTGTTACACAGGTGGCTGTACCACTTCCTCACTGAGGTCCCAGATCTATTTCAAATTCCAAAGAGCATGGACTTAGTTTTGCTTTTAATTTACTTGATGCTCATGACTTATCCTTTGCATGATGTTTGATAACATCAGCATGTGCAATGAAATGATGAATTAGGCAATTTTGATTGAATGAGGAATCTCTTGGATCATACCCAAATTATTACAGTATTGCTATTATATGGAGCTTAATGTATTGTCACTATCATAGCTAAATGTTATGGCCATTGTATATCCAAGACAATTTTGACAACGTGTGCTTATATAAAAAGCTTCTCTTCATTAAAATTACAGCTGGCAAAAAACAAACAAACAAAAAACGCCTGACAAACATTTACTTCTCTGCTTTGAATCTGCTAGACTCCTTTAAAAGAGGATTTCTCTAACAAAGTGAAGTATTGCAAATATTAACCAGTGTTTTAAGGTGCCAGAATAAATCCTTGGAAGGGAGCCTACTTGAGGATGGGTAGAGCTACTAATTGGATAACATCTACCTAGCAATTACTATGCCACACTAGATTAGTCACACTCAAATACAGGGACCTCTGAAAGTATTTATGAATACTTCTTTTTGATTCATAAATAAGAATCACTGGCAGGGAAAGTCCAGATCTCTAAGAACAGCATCATGTTCTTCTTGCTAGATAATCCAGCACAATAGAAAACAATACAGATGGAGGCTAAAGGAGGCTTAACACCACTAATTCACGTATCACTGCCTTTGGTCTTTGCTGAACATTTCATTAGACTGCTTTCTTTCCACTAGGCTAACACAATGAATTTTGCATTGGAGACCAATAATTTCATTAACTGGTTAAAGCTGGTTGGGTTGGAATGTGAAAGAGGGAGTTGGCAAACCTATAAATTAGTGGGTGTATACTTTTGCAGTTTTTCTAAGGATAACTCAAGCAGAGCTTTTCTCTACTCAAGAACTTATTGATTGATTTTACTAATTCTATTATAAGGTTATTTCTCTAAATATCTAAGAAGATAATTAGCATTTTAGTGAATAGATCATCAACTTCTTTGCAGATACAGTGGAAATTATATCATTCAAGAATCCGTAAGGGTCATGTTTGCCCCGTGGTGGTTGCAAGAAGAATCTTCAATTTATATTGCTGTCTTTCCTGTAGGTCAGTTTCCACTAACAGCATATAAACAATAAATCCATGTCCACTGCCTGTAAATATTGCTTCTTTTCTATCCTTTTTGTAACTAGAAATACTACACTTTTTTCTTTCAGACCAATAGGATTGTCTGGCAGATATAGAAGTGCAATATTGTTAAACCTGAGATTCTGCAGGAGAGGTGCCATGAAGCTATTTTAATAGAATGGCCTCTTTCAGAAGCGTGTAGTGTTATAAATTGAAACTAGAGCTTTCTCCCTGTCTTATAATACCACAGAAGGAACGGAAGCAGTATACCATGTGCCTTCTGTGGTCATTGTCTCCTCTTGGGAAACTCAAGTGTGGATTCACAAAATGTGACAGGATTGCAAGAAGAGATTACAGCAACAGTATTTATAAAACTAAGGCAGTTTGCTTCTCATTTGATATATTTGAATAACCCAGAGAATCAAAAAATAATAAGTCAGACATTGGCCTCTGTTTCCATTTCTCTTTAACATGAAGAAAATCAGTTTCAACTTGTCAGTGCATGCTTTAAAACAAGTCTCCAGAAAACACACTGACTGTTCTCCAAGGAAGTTCACTTTTTGCTTCCTTGAATTAATCTTATACACATGATCAGCACAATTTTCAACAGCTGTAAACATGTAGCTCCATTTCAAATACAGCCATGGTGTTCTAACAAGTTCTCTGACATTTAAAATAAATGGTGAAATGAATGCATCTTTGTTATTCAATCAGTTTTTGTTTCGTACAGATCACTTTCTCTCAATCCATGATTCTGGCTTGATTCTGAATGGGGATAACCACTTAGCAGATAACCCTTTTATAGCAAAAAACTCAAGTTCACCATGAAGCAAGTCATGCTGCCTCTTCCCATTGCAAAATAAAATGAGATGACTTGCATCTTGAACAAATACAGAAATTCACATGGAACAGGAAAAAAACCCAAATTCTTCATCAGTAGCTTGGGATGATATATGAATAGGGGGAGAGGTTTTTACAGTATGAACTAATGAACATGATGGAAAAAGTTACTTTCATGTTGGTGAAAATATGCTGTGATATTAAGTCTTTTTAAAATAAGCCGCTGCATTTTTGCTGAAGTATGTGGGAAGGAAATATCTATTAAAATGCACTGGCCCTGCTGAAGATGTGGCAGAAAGGCAAATCCATCTGACCTGATTCTGTTGTAAATCAGCCTTAATTCTCATCAGCTCCAATGGGAGCTGTAGATATTTAATGCTTTGAATCTTCAAGCTCTTCATCAGATTTGTCAACAGCCCTGTCATCCTGGCTTTTAGTGGCTCCTCCAGTTCTAGAAATGTTGGATAACTACTGTTGTACATAGGTCTATATGTGGAAAATATGAGAACTACCAAATTGTTCATACTAACACTGAAGGATTGAACAGTATGCGACAGGACATTCAGAATAAGACAGGAAGAAATATTTAGCTGGTGTCTGAAGTTAAATTCCAGATATTTGGCTATGAAGTTCTTAATCATTAAGATACCTGACATTTTAATCTAGTTAAGACAGTGGTTCTTAATATATTTTACAATTCTGGCAAGGCAAACTAGCCATCTATCTTCAGTCTTAAATTATGGCAAAAACCCTCCTAATCAGGACAAGTCTTTCATTCATGTGTTCAAGTTCTGGGTCCTTCCCCATAGCCCTGCATATGCCAAGTCTTGGTCTTTTGGTCATATAGTTTATTAGTTTGGTTTTTTAAAAAGTATATATGTCTAGCTGATTTGGAATTAAGAATCCAGAACCAGAGTTTTCCAATTAATAGTGTTAAATGAGTTCCAACATAGCGATCACTGGCTGGCATGTTTATTCACTGTCAGAAGAACCCTCTTTAAAAAAAAAAAGGATTACTTTGCCTAGTTTGTGTTCTGAACCTATTAAAATTCCAAGAAGAAAATTAACATCTCTTCTGTAATTCTTTTTGAATAGAAAGGCCTTTGAAATATCTTCTTTTCTTGCAATAATAGAATAAAGAGATCTTTTTGACAGACAGCTTTGATTTTGGGTCTGCGATAGACTCTAATAATAGACAAGATTTTAAAAACTGACTAACAATTTTGGTTGCCTCATCTGTTGGCGTGTCAGAGACTTTTGATAGGGACCATATTTTAGAAGTTCTTGGGTACCTACCCTTTGAAAAAAATCAGGCTCAATTAAAACATCAAATTTGGTACCCTAATTTTTTAATTTTCAAAAACTCATGTTTTTGAAAAATCATGGCTCAAATAATGGAAATTAATCACATTAGAAAGCATGCTGTATAGGAAATGAAATTTAGAAAATCTATTTTCTCAAGTCCCAAGTCAATCATATATGAAGAATTTAATCCTAATGATTGCATCATGTTGAGGAATGTTAAAATGGCTGTGGTACTATTTTAACATTATATAATTCTATAAAATCTATTTAAATACTGACACTCTGATACCCTAGTCTAATGCAGTAAAAGAATTAATAGCACCTTGTTGTCAATAGATGTACAATGTTACCATTTCTGTAAGGCTAGGAACAAATGTTGCATTTGACCCTGGAGAAGAGCAGAAATACCCCAGAATTAGTATATACACACACATCACCTTCCAGTGAGCGGGTTCAGTGAGCACTGCTATTTATCTGCCATTGATTCAAATGATGCAATCCCAGGATAACCATTTGGATGCATTTTGTGAAATCCCAGGATAACTGTTATACTGCTTATTCTGTGAAGCATTTTAGGATTTATCCTGGGACAGCGGACCTGGACATCTGAACAATAACACTTTGTCCCAGGATAAAATCATCCTACGTGACCTTTCTATTGAAACAGAAGAGCTAGGAACTATAGTTTTGTAGGTAAGAAGTTGGGGGGCGGGGTTGTACATTTAAAAAGAAAAAAGAATAGATACATAACATATAACAAATACTTACACTTTCCATTGTTTTCTTTTGGCTTGTGACAGCCATTTCAACAGTTTCTGGTGGACTTAGTGGTTGATGAATAGTTGTCAGATGCAGTGGTCATCATTAAATTCAGCATTTACTGACTGTGGCACTTCACTTTACCCTATTATGTGGGATTCCTCCTTAGAATAGGAAATACCACAAATACCACAGTAAATCCAAATCTCAGTGTAGTAAATGGTGATTGTTTAAAACAGCAACCACTTTACCGTACTACATTTATGTCAAACATTACATTAACTTATGTTTGCAGCTCTATGAAATATATTTCACTCAAAAAGCAGCAGAATAGTTGTGATGCCTGGGTTTCAGAACATTTTTTAAAGTTTTTTTTCCCTTCCTTATTGGTATTGTATACTTCAAACCTGTTTTTATTAATTTTAGTGAGCCATGTGGGAAAGCAGGTAGGAACTAGTATTATTGAGAAATATGGATATTTGGTTTACCACTGATATAAGATTGACATTGTGGTCCACCAGATGGATGGAAGATGAACAGAGCCTAATCTGTTAGCTTTAACTATGATTTCTGGAGAACTTGGGGAACAATCACTACTTAATACTTACAAAATTAAGTATTGACTAAAAGTTGTTTGGGGTTTTTTTTGTTTGGTTTCTTTTTTGTTTGTTTGTTTTAACACATACAATGACCAGGGTTTTTCTCTTTTAAAAAAATAATTAGATAAAAGGTTGCAAATATTTTCAGTTGCTATTCAAGGGAAGTCTAGAGGTTTCTTCATCCAAATACAACAGCATCTGTATGAGTTGACAAGAGTGTGATCTCTCATTTAAAATGGAATGGAGGACTTCCCCTTTAATATAGTTTCAGCTGCGTAAAGGAAGAGAGCAATGTAGCCATAGGGAAGACAAACCTTCCTTTCTATATCATGATACACCTTACACTTAAAAGGAAATGATTCAATGCAGGTGCAATACATGGGCTAAAATTTTATCCTAAAGAAAATATCTGAAAAACCCCAGCCACACCAGCCTCTCTAAAAGGACTGGCTGGAGACACTGTGCACATCTTAGAGCAAAATTCCTGCTCCTTACAGCAGGATATCACTGTTGTCTAGCTCCTCTTAATGGGCACACAATGCTCCAGAACACATCATTGTTTATAAGATTTAACAACAGGAACATATGAAACCCATCATAGGTACCCTTGAGAAGGCACAAAGAATCTTCAAGTAGCAGGAGGCTAGTGAGGCAAGCAGATCTGGCAGGGATAGGAAGAATTAATTTCAGTGGCAGGCAATCATACATTGCTACTGCTTATCATGCTGACTGCAGTTCCCTCATTGTCCTGTGATTGCCCAACTGTTTGTTGTATGCCTATAGCTTTATATTTAGGCCCTGCTCAGAAGAATTCACAATATATATCACTGTTATAAAATATGTACAGTGTACAGCACATTGGGACAATGTATTTAGGTATCACCAAAATAACAAATATTTGAGCTCCTGTGAGAAGAGATAGAAACCAGTATTCTGTGTAGATGGGGATTGACTAGTTGCCTCAAAGTCTCTGATATCTGAAGTGGGAAAAATCATTAGTCTCTGCTGCTGGCATCTAGTACACAGATAAGAGCATGGGTGGATCTCAGATTTTGAAATGGAGGATGCAAGTAGTGTGGTACATCATCACATATAACACAACATGTATTTTTATCAAGTTAAAAAGAAATTAGAAACGTTACTAATAAGCTCGTGGCCTAGGATTATATTACGCAGTTTAAGATAAGAGCAAAAACAAATATAAATTTATGGAAATGTGCATTAAAGTGCTATATTAGGCATAAAACCTGGCAACAAACTATGCAAAAATAATCAAGATAGGTTATGCCATTAGTCCTGCAGTCATTAGAATTAAATGGGCATCTCTTTTTCAGATTCATAAAACAAACTTTAGCCTTAAGCATCTTGACAGTGCTTCCAATACTTCACTGGAAGTTATTTCAACACCTGAGTTTAATGTTTTTAGCAAGAGTTAAAAACAGTCTGCAGGGCTGTAAAATAGGAGCTACATTACCAGGAGAAGGTAATGGACAGCAGAATTGCAAAAGAAAGGCTAGCTTGATTAGCTAAACATCAAGACCACTAAGAAGGAGAGAGGGCTGTCACCACCTATGGAATGACGATTTTTGAAGGAATTGGGCAGATTAGAATGAGCCATTAAGTCAATTGACTCCATCAGTGCTGTCTGAATAGAAATGCTGCTGCTGCTGCCAGGCAGTTGGTTTTAAATTTTGGGTGGACTAAGAATCAAAGTGGAGGGTTGGGGGTGAGGGGAAGGTGCCACTACACCCTCTCTGGATAAGTGTCAAGTAACCTACCTCTAAGCACAGAAGTGAGCATGTTGCATGAGTCTTTTAAGACTACTGAGTTATTTTGGAAACAAAAAGTCCATCTTGCTAACTTCCCTAAGATGTTTTCCATGAAATTATGAGGCCATGCAGAGCCATGGGTGTCATTGTAAAGACACCTTCAGTGAAATTTGGATTCTCAGGAACATAATTGCATCTGACAACCTTAACTAGGATGGTATACCTTTGTGCAAAGAACTACAACTGAAAGAGCTCAACTGTTGACAACACAAAGTGACTCTCACTGAGTGAAGTCCACATGTGCATATTTGTGCATAACTGGTACATCTTTAATCCACAATGAAACCTTGTATTTATTGTATTAATGTTCCTCAAGATAACCTTAAAATAAAGCAGTTCTTCTTTTTCCAGGTATTTTACAGCATTCATTTTCTGTTTTCACAAGACTTCCCTCAGCTGCAGATAATGAAATGGTA
Organism: Alligator sinensis; assembly: GCF_000455745.1. Classification (NCBI taxonomy): domain Eukaryota; kingdom Metazoa; phylum Chordata; order Crocodylia; family Alligatoridae; genus Alligator; species Alligator sinensis. Next base: position 464,999 of record NW_005842223.1, read on the forward strand.
TAACCCAGGGGCAGGCAATTATTTTGGGAGGTGTACCCGCCGGGCCTTGTACATCTTAGCTCGGGCTTCCTTGATCTGAGTGCTTGCCGGTACTCGCCTTGCCGTCACAGGTGGCCTTCCGGGCAGTCTTCCCACACGCCGCAACCTGCCCCTTCTCACCTGCCACGACTTGAATCTTTCAGTGGGTGGGGCTTCGTGCAGCGCGGTTGCCCTCATCTGTCACCTGCTTCTTAGATGTCTTCTGCGAGGCTCCTCCTCCCCTGCACCTCGCCCTTTACCCAGCCCGGCGGATCTTGGCCGTTTCCGTGGTTGACCAAATATCCCCTAGATACTTAAACAATGAGCTCACCTCTCGCTCCAACTCCCTGCCTCCACCACCTCAGCCCCTTCTAAAGCGGGGAAACACAAAACTCCCTCCGGAACCCAAATGAAAAGCTCAATGAGCCTCAAGAGAGGCATAACCCTGCCCCTATTGGGTTTCCTTATGGAGCCGACAGCCTCTCTATCCCTCCGCTTGTCAACAGGGCCACCTGCCCGTGGCTCAGTTCTGTGGCCCCTCTCTGCCTACCCCAGCCTCATGCCACTCCTTCTCCGGTATCCTACTGGCGTGACCCTCTGTCTGGGTCCCCTGGGAACAGTGTCCCTCTCTCCGGGTCTTCCCTGAACAGCAGTCCTCTCTCCAGGTCTTCCCCGAACAGCAGTCCTCTCTCCGGGTCTTCCCTGAACAGCAGCCCTCTCTCCGGGTCTTCCCCGAACAGCAGCCCTCTCTCCGGGTCTTCTCCAGCCCATTGACCTCTCCGTGCCGCTGGGGCTCTTACCGTTTCCTCTCCCGGCTTGCCTGCAGCTGTCGTGCTGGTCTCGGGCGCTGGCTCACCCCTGGGTTCCTTTAGTTCCCCGTGGTGAGCGCGGGCAGTCACCTCTGGCGTTCCACGCCTCCAGCTGATTCCACCGGCCAGGCTCCCTCCCGGCAGCCACGTGCGCGCCCCGCTCCTTTTCACCGCCGGCCCTTTTATTTCCGCCAGCCGGCGATTGGGAGTGACGTCATCCGCCAGCTGCCGGTAACTTAAGGCATGATCTACGCCCTGCGCGGGCTTCTCCTGTCGTCCCTGCTCCTCCTCCCATCCTGCGGTGAGCAAGTTACTTTTTTTTATTTTCCTTCTCTCCGTTCCGCCCCTGGCTCCTGGCCCTGGGGCTCCCCCCGTGGACTTGGGAGTCTCCCCAGTCTTTCTCCCCCTGTGACAGGCGGTGCTTACTGAGTTTTGGCAAGCCATCGAGGGCCACATGACAGGCAGCCAGGGGCAGATAAATATTAATTTTCTTAATTTGGGGGGGGCCCCCCAGGCCAGATAGAATGGCCTGGTGAGCCACATCCAGCCCCTGGGCCGCATTTTACCCACCCCTGGTATAACCTCTCTCTCTCATTTACAAACATGTGCACATGCGCATATATACACCGGCAGTCTTTGGTTCATGGTTTGAAAGTTAAATCCCTTTATGGCAATTTCAGCACTAGCTTTAACCACCACCCTATTGGTAACTTACCAAACACATTCTCCTCAGTGGACATTAACAGAAAACTTCTGGTAGCTGAATCTTTTACCACCTGGACAATTTAATAATTTAAACTGTTTTAATGGCAAAGGCATGGACCATTCCAATTGAATTGGCAAGGAGTTCCTATTAGTTCCTATTAGAACTGCTCTACCAGCCAACACTCAAATCATCAGGTGCAAGATCTAATTTTGTTTATGAGATATCCCACATACCTCTTGACCCAGACGGATGTGTCTTAGGCACCTGTAATAGGTCTGATTGTTAAAACTGCCTTGGCCAATAAGGGTTTTTTAGGATGACTGCAGTTCTGTTCATCCTGATATAGTTTATTAACTGAAGAATCAAAGGAATCATTTAGGCATTTTAAAAGTCTTTGGGACCAGTGAAAAGCAAAATGCTCAGTCTCATCTCCTCTGCAACACAGGTTCAAGATGTTGGCATCCTCTCTCCAGTGATGAATTTAATTAAAAGAAACCCCACTGACAGAGTGGTGACTATGAAAGATTCCTTTGACCACCATTAGTTCACCACCACCATGTCCCTGCTTAAGTAAAGAGCCACAGATGTGAAGATATGACAGAGACTAGGAAAGGTACCCTTTCCTTTGAGTTAAGAAACACCAGCAATAGAAGACTCTCCACCCTTAATTTCCTGCAGGCTTCCTCAGTTATTCCTAGACAAAGCTGTGAGGCCATTTTTGACTGCAAGAAGCTCTTGCAAGAAGGCCCCTGAAGAGGTATGGAGAAGTAAAGACAATGAATGATAAACAGTGGAATGAAATGGGACACACTGAATTGGAAGCTGCATGTGGGTAGCACTTCAGGTGGGCTTGTTAGCATTGCTGCTGGACAGTGTCAAAGTAGTTAGCTCTACCACAGTACACAAACACAACTACACCACTTCCACTTTAGGAGGCAGCCCAGGTGGACCAGCATGGCATCCCTGATGGCGTCACTTTGAGGCACAGTCAATTTCTATTGCACGTATAATCTTACTCGTCTTCAGTTTTCTTCTGCATTACCAACACAACTAGCATTTCATGACTTACAGATCCTAACAGAAAATGGCAAGCTAGGTATGTACTGCCCTAAATGTAAGACTATCTATAGAGTGCATCTTTTAGGAGGATTATCCAGCACATAATGAACAAAGCTGCAAGCCTGCAGATCTTGAGGTCACTATGTTAAGTAACCTCCTACAGAAAAATCAAGCCATCAATACTTAGTCAAAACAGGTTGTCCTCACTGCAGCTGTCCAAAGAGCTTTGAAGACTTCAGAAGGCACGTTCCTATATGCAGGGACATGCGGTTGCCACAGCAAAAACAGCATCAGCTCAAAATTGAGCTGCTGCTTTTTGCCGCTGTACACACCCTTGTACATGGGGTTGGTGTGGAGCAAATTGTCCTGGGTGGGGTAGGGAAGGCTGTGCTAGCCCCAGCAGCCTTATCTGAGGCCCTGGGAGCTACCCAGGGCAGCAGCTGCAGAAATCCAGCTGCTCGGAGCCTGGCTATGACTGTGGCCAGTCAGTCTCTCTTTCTGGCAGGGCATGCTGCTGCTGCTGCATGCACCACACCTCTTTTTCCAAAGGTGGTTTTTGACACTGGGCTCTCCTGGTATAAATAAAACAATCACAGTGCTGCAAATTAGCAGCACGGCACATGGGTGCATGTGCACTGCGTGTAGTTTGTGGCACCCCAAATCACTTTGAGGTGCTGCAAACCACACACGTGCACTTGTGGGGATGCACTCAAAGGGTTTATCCTAAGGTCTAGCTACAGCCAGTAAGTAGTAGGCTAGACACGCACTGGACTCTTTCTTGCTGCCACAGGACATCATCTCACTTAAGGCTGCATAACACCCTGTGCTGGCCCAAGCTCCCAGCTGCTGCTATTATTCAAATATTTAGTCTTGCTTGTAGCAAGGTGCAAATGCGCCTGCAGTTGGATCCCCACCAATACACTGAAAGAATTACTCGTAGCACTTGTAATGCGATAGTTTTATCCATTTAAACTCCCCTTCTGTGTGCAATCTATAAGCCTAAACACCTAGCCTTGGGCTCCCTGTGCTCTGATGCACTGGAATTCACACCCATTTTTTCTCGACAATGGATTTCAGCCCGCTTGCCTTTTTTGACAACAATCAATTTAAGGAATTTCAAGCTGGCAAGTATATAAAAGGGAAGTCAGTAACATGCATTGCCACTTCTTCCAAATGTTACATAAAATGGTTCAGTGATAAACAGATTGTTGAACCAAGAACAATCTTCCGGTTTTCACTAACAGAAAAAAATGACCCTAGCATTCAACCTGCCAGACTCTGCCACCCACTTACTCTGATCCTGTAAACCCTCGCTCACATAAGCAGCCCCAAGTTGGAGATCACATATGCAAGTAAAGGCTGCTCACATATCCTGAGCTTGCAGAACAAGGTTCTAGGCTTTTGGACATTTTAATGTTTGTTAATCAAATATGAAATATTGTGTCTTTCAAAACAAAGCATTATAAAATCTAGTCCTGCAATAATCCAGATTGAAAACCACAGTAACAATGCAACTTAAATAGTCAAATAGCGTTATGAGGTTACTTACCAAAAGCTAGAGTCAAGCTATAATACCTCAACTCCATACACATAACTGAAGTGGTGCTGGCTCCTACCCTGGGGGTCTTTAAGAGGAGGCTGGACGAACACCTTGCTGGGGTCGTTTGACCCCAGTGTTCTTTCCTGCCCATGGCAGGGGGTTGGACTTGATGATCTGTCAAGGTCCCTTCCAACCCTACAAACTATAAAACTATAAACATCAACAAAATACAGAAAAAGTGGTATCAGGACAGAGAATATACTTTAACACAGATACTGAGGAGCATATTCATTTTAGTTTTGAATGACAGTGTAGTACTTAAGCCCTCCTTAAAACTTACAAACATTAGAAATATCAATCCCTCAAAACACCATGCACAGGAAAAAAAATCATATTTTGGAATCCATTTTTGAGCCACAACACACACACACACACACACACACACACACACAATGTTCCTAGGTAAACCTTTTTTTTAAATGGGTGACTGACATTAGTGTCCTAAGCCTATGTTTAGATACCTAAACAAGTGGTCTGATTTTCAAAGGTAATCAGATCCTAATGATTACTATTGCAGTTGCTGAGTGTTCAACATTTCTTTAAAAAAAAAAAATCAGGCCACTTATTTAGGTGTCTACATATGGTTTAAAGAGCTTTGCTCTAGGAAGCAAATTTTGCAAAAAAGTGTGCATAATCTACATTATAATTACTTTTTACATGCATTTCACAGTAGTGAGATGTAGCAGATTGAATGATTTTCCCAATTTCAGTTGTCATCTGCAAAATGCTGTAGGTCTGGTGTATTATACATGAACTTGCTGGGTTCATCTACACAAGATGTTTACTGCAGAGCTGCCTAATTAAGCTCCTCAGTAAATGTCTCAGCATCTACACGTGTGGCTCTATTAGGCTACAGTAAACTAATAAACTCTGCCACAGGTTAGTACTTGTAAACACAAGTACTATCCTGCTGCAGAGGTTTTTCATAGAACCATAGAAAATACGGGTTGGAAGGGACCTCAAGAGGACATCTGGTCCAACACCCTGGTCAAAGCAGGAACTTCCCCAACTAGATTATCCCAGTCAAGGCTTTGTCAAGCCAGGCCTTAAAAACCTCCAAGGATGGAGATTCCACCACCTCTCTGGGTAACCTGTTCCAGTGCTTAATCATCACCCTCCTAGTAAGAACTTTTATCACAGCAGCACACATGTAGATGCTAATGGGTCTGGCTGGGGCACAATGGTGCTTCAGTCCTGGGGCTGCCTGCTGGCTAACCTCTCATTGGAGCACCCTTATGATGCAGCCAGCCTCTCCACAGCACATTGAGCCTGGTCAGAACAGACCTGGGCTGGCAGGCTGAACCCCCGGATCCCCTGCTAGCCAGGGCTACTCCAAGCTGGCTCAATGTGCTGCAGTCCTGGGAGCATGCTCAAACATGGCACCCAGGAGCAATAACACAATATGCATCAGAATTTATTGCTTCAAATTAGCTGCACGTGTAGATGCACCCACAGACAACTTTATAGTTCTGAATAAAAAGATAAAGCTCCTTTATCAGTTTAGGGTGTGCAGGCAACTAGATTCTATACTTCATTTCAAATGCTTCTGCAGTGGCAGTATTAGTAAACATCATACTTCCATTTGGGTCTTGACTTACATAGCAAGCAAGTTAGTCACTCCTGCTTGTAGTGATAAAATTTATGACATAGACCAGGGGTGGGTGGGCAAAATCCAGCCCACCAAGCAGGGGCGATGCGTAGGGGGTGCACACGGGTGCACGTGCACCCCCTGAGCATGGCAGTGTTCCCCTACAAAATGGTGCTGCTGACAGTGTTGGCAGTGCCTGTGGGCAGTTGGTGCTCATCACCCCGCTGCCGACACCACTGGCAGTGTCTGCAGGCGGTCCACAATTGTTGCTGGCTGCCATCGATGCTGCCGGTGGCATCTGTGGGTGGTTGCCAACCCCTGCTCAGTGCTCATCAGCCCCCGCAGCACTGGCGGCATGTGCAGGAGCTCCCGCTTACTGCCACCGTGCTCCTACCACTGCCACGCTCCCACCGCCACTGTGCACCCCCAGCGGCCGGGGGCACGTATCATTCATGCCACCAAGGGATTTCATTCCACGTGCAGTAGGTCCCTTGGCTCCACCCAGCCCAAGTGTTGGAGGCAGCCCAAGCCGTGGCATGGTCCCACTGCCCCCAGGTGCAGAGTGGGGCTGAGGTAGTAGGGCAGCCAGACTGCTTCGCAGCAGCTTCTTCTGCCTGCCACTGCCAGTGTTGCCACCATTGCTGGACCCAGCCCCACTGCCCTGGCACCCCAGCCCACCCATCCTGCATCCACTGCCAGGTGGGGCAGGTGGGCAGGGTCACTATGGAGACCAGCCTAGGATCCATACAAGTAGGGTATGCTCAGCCAGGCAGATGGGATGGGGCCACAGGTGGGTGGGGAGCAATGTTTGGTAGTGGGATAGATAGGTGGGGCTGGCGCTGGGGCCAGGATCACAGGGCAGTGCCAGCACAGGGCTGGGGCCTGGAGCAGAGCCATGATCTGCTTCCCATGCATCCCTGTGACAGGCACCAGTTCCATAGGCAAGGGTGTGCAGGGAGCGGATCACAGCTCTGCCCTAAGCCTGGCCCTGTGCTGGCACTGCCACACAATCCCAGCCCTCCTGCCTCTTCTGCTCCCAGACGCTGCTCTCTGCCCACCCACAGCCCCATCCCAGCTGCCCAGCTGAGCACACTCTGCCTGCCGCAGGCTAGTCTCCATGAAAACCCCAGGGCTGGGCTGGGGTCACAGGGTGGTGACTGCGCAGGGCCAGGCGCTGGGGCAGAGCCATTTAAAGAAGTTGTGGTGAGCTGTTGCATGCTGGTGGAAGGGTGCTGACAGCAGTTACAGCACATCAGAGCAGGCTTGATTAATTGAGTCTGCTGGTGCGTGGTAATGACTGCACTCCAGCATCTCGTGGATCAGCATTTCTGCAC
>NW_005842223.1:472143-473135 GCF_000455745.1 Alligator sinensis
GCACTTAAAAATGGCAGCAGGGGCACTTTAACTAAAGCTCGTTGAACAAGCACTAGTTAAAGAGCTCCTGCTGCCATTTTTAAGTGCGGGGATGCTGATATACGAGACGCTCTGAGCACTTTAATTAGAGTGGGTCTCGGAGAGCTCTAATTAAAGTGCCCCTCACCCCACTCCTGGAGCTCATGTAACATGGATAAATGCCCCAAGGCTCTGATCCAAAACCGAGATTAATCTTGAAGGAATACAAAAGGCCAGCTCATGTAATACAAGATTGCAAATTGCTACTCCTGGTATCACTAATAAGTAATGTTTCGTTCTACCAAGTTGTGTCTCAGCCTGAGTGCACTACAAAGCTATAGTCTTTTTACTAGGACATAGTCATCTACCTCGTCCAATTTACTCACTAGGAAATTGTTGAGGAAATATAAAGGTAACCCAGTAAGAAGGGAAAAATGGATTGTTTACTTTCTGCTGGTTTATGATCTACAAAGAAAGCCTGGAATGGCTTTTCTTACTTCATTATAATACTTCATATAGATCAGCAAAGTCCCCTGATGTCAATGCAGCTTTACATTAGCTGGCCTTTTGTGTTTGTTTTTATTAACTCCTTTTTTTACTGAAAGGATTTTCAAATCAGGTGGGGAGGAGGGGAATAGCCTAATTAACAATTCAAGAGTCTTGCCCCTTCAGACAGGCCTCGATTCATAAACCTGGCTACTCCAAGAGGGACCTCCAGCAAAAAAACACTTGGTTTCCATAAAGTAAGACATATGGAAGAGGGCGACACCCTGTTATAGTTATAAAACATGGAAAAGCTGTATAAAACATTCCCCATCACCACATTTTTAGGTCAAATTTGAACATCCTCCCCCCTCCCCAAAAAGCCCAGTAATTGTTTCTATCTGCAATTTGGACATGCTGTGGACACAATTAACTCATTTCTAATAGAATTCACTGGCAGTTTAAAAAATGCTTATAGAAATCCGGGGGGG
>NW_005842223.1:473252-478502 GCF_000455745.1 Alligator sinensis
TGTATGGGGGCAGGGGGGGGGGGGGGGGGGAGTTTTGTCTATATCTCAACATTACTTATCCTGATGTGCTCTAGACTATTATATTGATCCGCTTTCTTTCTCTGAAATCTCAAGAGGAGACTGAAAGATCCAGTAAGGATAGACAATTTTTAATGGAGATACACATTGTAGTACATAGGATTACTGGAGTTTTGGAGCAGTAGCATATGTAATATATTAAATACCAACAAAAAGCAATGACCTCAATCAAATAAATGCTAAGGCCCAAGACTGTGCTGCTCTAAGGACTGAGCAAATAAGAGGTAGCAGATGCTACCATCCTTTGAGAGTTAGGTTATAAAGGAGAGAACATCTGGCTAAATAAATAAAACATAAGTACAAGAGTGCCCCATTTTCTGAATGTCAAGATTGTTATACTCTTTGTATACTTTCTCTCAGCTTGCCTCTCTGGCCTGTGTTGCTTCCATCCCCATGACGGTACTATTTTGGCTCCTTATTTTGTGTTAGCGAAAGTGCTCCCTTAGCTATAGTATCATGATGTCCTTGGTAAGGCATTCACAGAGAAGGAAGAATTCTGGTATTGGTAAGAGCTATGACAAAAAAAAATTCCTGAAAGTTAAAATGCCACTTTCCCATCAGTTTCAGGGAAAGCAAAAGCCTCATGCTAGGCTCAAATGGTTTTTCCCACTGAAACAAAAAAAACAACCAACCCTTGCCACTTTGTCAGGGAGCGGGAAGAACCACCAACCTCTGCCTCTAACCCTAGCAAATCTCAAGCCATGTACCAGGAAAAGAAAGGAATAACATATAGGCTAGAAAGGAATTTTTCACTTGAAGAAGGCTCCCCTGTTTAACATAGGCCATGGACAGATGTTCATTTCTACTGCTGAAAATTTTGGGGAAGTCTACAGCAATAGAAATCCTCCCAAAAGAAGGAGCATGTAGATGTTCCAGCCTGCAACTGTCTCTGGGAGGAGGGGAATGGTAAATAAATCCCTTGACTGTGAGGGTTTGGCAGGGACATAGGTGGCTAGGCCTACAGGCAGGCCCTGAGAGGCAACCATGAGGTCAGCTAGGTTGGGGTACAGGTTACCACGTCAGGGTGTCACCCCACTGACTTAGATCAGTGGGGTGGAGAACACAAAGCCAGGTGCCAGGGAAGTCAAGAGAGGGTTTTGAGAGACATAGTCTAGGGTGCAAGCCAAGATAAGAAGCCAGGAGAATCAGAGAGCCTGGTGCCAGGGAAGATCTAAGAGCACGGTCAGGGAAAGCTGAAGTCAAGTTGAGAGCCAAGAGAATCAGAGCTGGTTCTGAGTTCCAGGGAAGATCCAAGATCAGGGTCAGGATAAACCAAAGCTGAGTCAAAAGTCAAGAGATCCAGGGAGAGCAGTGAACACCAGGCTTGCCAGAGCAGACTGTTGTCAAGGCATGCCTAGAGCCTGAGGCTGCAGGTATGCTTAAAAGGGTTGAGTGGTACTCTCAGCAGACAATCCAGTTACAGGGGCAGTTGGTCTGGGATCAAGGTCAGGCATGGAAGCTAAAGAGCTCAGCCCGGCCAGGCCTGACTGAGCAGAGGCCCTGACACTGACTCCAGGACTGGGAGGAGTTCAATGGCTGGGAAAAGCTCCCCATGTCTTCCCCAGACTGAAGTCACCTTCAGGGCCAGTCTTAGGGAAAATGGAGCCCTAGGAGAACTTGTATTTTGGCACCTATCTTTGAGTTGATGTAGTAGTATTAGTAAAAGTTTCAAAAATAAAGCTGGAATCTCAATTTTTTTTTATAATTTACTAAACAAAATACAAAAAAGGAAATGACAGAAAACTCAATTCAATTCAGTTGGCTCAGGCGTGCTGATCGCTACCTGTTCCACCCTGTCCAGTAGGTAGCAGTGGCTCCTCATAATCTCTGAGCCCCACAGCCAACCAACTTCCACCACCCCACCCCCAAATCAGAGGCACTGCTGCAGGCAGAGGCAGGTGGGCAGGGCACAGTCCAGCAGGGAGGCAGAGTGGCATGTTGTGCCAGGCAGGCAGGCACCACTGTGCTGTTCAGGAACAAGACGGGCAGACTGAAGCAGGTTGTCTGGACACCATTCCTCCTGCCTGGGATGGGAATCAGCCTGTGCAGGACAGGGCAGGCAGAGAGCATGGTTGTGAGCACAGGCTGCTGATACATGTGTGCATGTCGGTGGCACACCCCTGACCACAGTGTTCTGGGTGGCAGTCCACATTGCTCCCAATAAGGCTCGCCCTGGTCATCAAGTATACTTCCCCTGTTTGACTATGGGTATGGGGTATCCTGCTGGACTGGATGGAATCCAACAGCATCTGCTGCCTGTGCTGGACTGCTCCTGGTCCCTCGGAGCAGTCACATGGGGAAGCATACACAAGTTAGTGCCTGTGGGAGAAAGTCCGTTGAAACAAGGAAAATCTCTCTCCCAGAATCAACATGTTTCCTCTAGGAGAAACTGCATGAATGGCTGTATGCTACCAGTTTCTAACAAGAGAAAGACATTTCTCCTGCTAGAAATGCAACACCGGTCCATACCCTTTCCAACCCCAGCCCTGAGTATTAAGATTAAAGTCTAATAGATTTAAAAAAAACTGATTATATTATATTATGTTAACTGATTCTTATAACCCTTCTTGAGGCAATTTTCTGTTGGGAAAAAGGACCCAGGTTGTGACTTCCTCAGCAGCTGTTCTCCTTTGCCTTATCCAAAACTACATTCCTACTGGACTACTCCATCTCTACTTTGGGTGGTAAAGTATTTGTTTGCAAATATAATGGGTAATGAGGAAATAGATGCTATTGTGCTATAATGAATGCCCCTCTAAGCATCCAGGAGAGAGCTGATCTTGTAGACTGTCATGATGTGCTGGCTGGCCTCAACCATTAGTAACTTCAGTGTAAGTTGAGAGTTTTCAGTACCTAGCAAGACTGAGACCCAAATAAGGTAAGACAGAAGAAAATGCACAAACAAGAAGAGACATGAATAGCCGTATATACTTTGCATATCCTATGGTAAAAGTCTGACATTGCAAACCTTTCACTGACTGCAAGCATTAGTGCTTTAAGCATTTACTAACCAAAATACTGGCTCCTTTCAAAATAGCTTCAGAAAGGTCAAAGTCTACAGAGCTGAAAAGCATAATTTAGCAGGCTTAGGCAGACTGCTCTTCATTTGGTATCTCTCTCTCTCTCATATACACAAAGTTTGCTAGTTCCTTCTTCAAAGGGGGAGAAAAATTAACAGTAGCTTTTTACATTTGAGCTTCAGTTAACAAGGAATTTCCTTATTTTACAATGGTATTCAGCTGCAAGGAGTAAAATTAATTCCAAATCCATTATTTTGGAAAGCAATATTTTGTTCCATTTCATACCCTAAATTCTGGCATTATACCTAAATTAAGGCATCTAGTAGCCCTCAGACATTCATGGACATCAGATTGAGAAATGACCAATTGGATCATTTAGCCCACTGGGAGGCAAACTTTTTAGCAGGCATACTACAAATTAATCCTTGTATCCTCCCTGAATGCCACTCTAATCCACTTCTCTTACCAAATCTACTAGGGCTGTGCGAAACAGCACCGTTCCGTTTCGACTTGAGTTTCAAGGTTGACAGAACAGTGTTTCATTTTGAATTTCATTTCAATTCAAAACAGCTGTTCCATTTCACTTTGTCAAAATAGTAACACTGTTTTGACCTTTCACCTATTCGCTATAATGGGGAAGCTCGAAACAACCTCTCTCATCTGGGAGATCAGGGGCCCGCAACCCCGGGAGGGTTGTGGGGGCTGTGCCAGTCCTCCCGGGGCTGCGGGCCCTCTAATCTGCTTGCCAGATGAGGGAGGGAAGCTGGGTGCTGCTGCCTGGGACCGGGGAGCTGGGGAGGGGAACTGAGCCCGATCGCTCAGTTCCCCTCCCCAGTGTTACGATCCGGCTGGGGAAAGGAACTCCCCAGTTTCCCTCAGCTGAGCTGAGTTCCTTTCCCCAGCCCAATCACAGCGCTGGGGAGGGGAACTGAGCCCAGGCTCACTTCCTTACCCCTGCACTGTGATTGGCTTCCCGCAGCCCGGCCACAGGAAGCAGAGAGCGCCAAGGCTGCGCTCCTGGCAGAGCCACGTGGGGCTATGGAGCCGTTGGGAGCACAGCCCTGGTTCTCCCCCGGCTCCCACCACCTGGCTGCTTCAAAACTCGAAACATTTCAAAACTTTTGAAATGTTTCAACTAACCTCGTTTTGTTTTGAGGCTGTTTTGAAGCCCTTCATTTCAATTCAGTTTTGCTGTTTTGAGCTCAAAATGAGTCAAAACAGTGTCGAATCGAAACAGCTGGCAAAATTTCACACAGCCCTATGATCTACCACATTTTGCTCCCTGTCCTGTGGTCCTTGAACAATCTGCTGCTCTCTTTTCTGCTTTTTCCCAATCTGTTCCTGTGCTACCCACTCCCTCCCCAATTTACTAGATGCAATATATAGAGGGTGCCTCAGCCCCGTGTGGCATGTGTACTGCAGGGGGGCTACCCTTGATTTAGCCCATTCTCCTCCAAATGAAGGCATGTTTCCTACATCTGTGTTAGTGTAATGCTCCATTTAGCTTTAAGAAGCCCAAATCATAGGCTTTCAACCCATTTCCTGGTGTGTACACTGGTGGACCCCAGCTGAAAAAAAGATCTTTTGTTGATCTGAAACCTACATATCTGAATTTCAACATATTGTTCCTAGTTATATTCCTGTGCCATCCTAATGAAACCAGCCTCACTTTAGCAATTGAAAGAATCAAGCATGGAAGTTAATGAAATTTAAACGTGTGCTTGAAAGGAAGCATATGCTGTATTGCCTTGCTGATTCCACATCTCATTCCTTTTCTCATACAGAAATCTCTCTGGTTGCATCACACACTATATTTATTTTTCTGTAAATATCCTTCTGCTAATGGGACACCTATAAATAAATGTAATATTGCGGTTGTGGTCTAAAAGGAACTCAAACATGCAAGATGTCAAGTACTCACAATACACTTCTCAATGGAATCTGAGTTTACTTAAAATTGTTCTAGAAACTCTCTCAACGTCTGGAAGTCCAGGAGAATAGAGAAAATGTCCTTTACATGATGCCTCTGTACAAACAGCCCAATAGCAAAGCAGATGTTTTGGGGCCATAAAGAGACTCAGAAAAATGAAATTCAGATCTCAGGCATGCAGTAGATTTCATACAAGTTACTTCTTTTCACTACATCTTGGCA
>NW_005842223.1:478566-480803 GCF_000455745.1 Alligator sinensis
GTAATCAAAAAAAAAAATATTACTATATATATTTCTGAGGACAATCAAATACTAAACTATAAATAAAATTGCATTTTCTCCTTTTTGCCTCTAGACCTCTGTAACAGGAGGCCTACTCGGGGCTAGTCTACCAATGGCCTGCCCACCTGCTTCTGGGCCAACCACCCGCCTTCTCATCTGCCATGCCTTGATGATATTTAATTAAGTTGCTAATTAGGTGGGAAGCTGCCCATTTGTTACCCCAATGCCAGGGGGGGCACTATCTGCAGCTCCGTTCCGCTCCTACACCACAGCCCAAGCCTTGCAGTTGTCATCCACTGTTCTTATCATCACTGGCCCCACACTGGGCCCCAGAATCCTCCAGTCCAGACCCCTACTGGATCCCTCCACTCAGGCAGCCTACCCCGCCTTCATTCAGGGCTGCCTAGCTTGCTGATCTGTTCCCCCTTATGGGTGTGGGTGTGGTCCCCCCCGGGACCTTTGGCTACACAGGCCCTGGCCTCACCTCAGAAACCCCAGGCCCTCAGCTCTGGGCATCCCTCATGGTGGGCCCCTGGCCCTTTGACCCTTCCAATCCTGGCCCCAGCATTGACCAGTTGAGGAATTTCAAGTCAGGCTTCTGAGTCTATAGCCCTCTCTCTCTTGGGTCTGCCTTCCTGACCCTTCTATGGGGTAACCCACCCGGTTATGGGAGCTAGGGTTTTTAAGGCACTCCAACCCGCCTTTCACCAGGGTGGTAACTGGCCTGGCATTTCCTAGGGGCTCCCATGCCACTGAGAGCCTCACCAGGCCACCCACTCCCGACAGGGTACAGTTTTAGGTCATGCCCAGGACCAGGAGTCTCCTGACCATCCCGTACAGTTCCTCCCTTCCTTCCAGGATGTTCCAAGCAGCCTTGCAGCCAGATAATATTACTGCCTGGCCTGCTAGCAGTGAACTGCTCTGATTATATAGGCAGCCAGGGATCTAAAATGGTCGCCACAATCAAGCACCTGCTGGCTGCTTGGCTGAGTCCTTAAAGTGGCAGGTACAAACAGTGCCCTGCCACAACCTCATTGCAAAGTTCATTTGAGCAAAGTGAGCTGTTACCACAGGTCAGGTCAATTATAGGCATACAGGTAGCCGCTGATAAAATGAAATGATTTTTCATCTTTTAAACACCTGGGCAGAGGCAAGAAGACACTCAAGTGATCTTAGATTTTCACATTTCCTTTAGAGTGTTTAAAGCAGAGGGAAACATTTCTCACCTAGCTCTAAAACCATCAATTATTCCACACGAGAGCTCTGGAAACTACTACTACAACTTACTGTTCTTATGAAACTCATAAAATTATAAACTTACTGAAAATGTAATATATTACCTGAACCATAATTAGATATTCTTCCAGGAGTTCATCATTTGCCTAGAGGCAGCTCATTTCATATACTTCCAAACCAGTCAAAGTCCACCCTGCTTTTTCTGAGAGTACTGTAGGCCTATTTGTTAATTGCTTTCTTACTATTAATAGCAATCACATATAACCTATCTAGTGTTTAATTAACACACCACTTATAGCACAAATCCATCTGATACTCTCTTGGCCATATTATCTTCTCATTTAGACCAATGCAAATTAAAGTTGGATTTTCACCAACGTGACTGGCCCCTATCTATAAAAGACTTAACATTCATCCCTCCTGCATGTAGTAAGATCATCTCCCTGCTAGTTTCACAGGCAGCATGAAAATGTTCCTATAATTTAAAGCATAGGTGATCCACGAGATATGGATAGAAACCAAACAGACTTCAAGTGAAGCCAGCCAAAGGCTCTGATGCACGTTCACTCAAGCTTTGCCATCTTTGACATCTCAGTCCCCTGTTTAGAGCTTAGCCCATTACTGACTATAACAGAGGAAAGAAACAGGAAAAACAATGTAGTGGTAGGAATATGTACTGAAGCCAGAGATTGCCTAAACACTTGGGAAATGATGGAAGTAATCAGGAAGATCTTGTGAAAGGAACCAACAGCCAAGGATTGCTATACTAGCTACATTCAGAGCAGTGCTCTCTATGACATAGTTATTCAGAGCAATCATAGTTCCTCTGAAATGTGAGCTTTGCCAAACAATATTTTGGAAATAAGCCCATCAACCATGCAGTTCGCATTTTCAAAGAAAACTCTGTACATCTTTAATTCAATCTTTTTTTTTTTATTTTGAGCAGTATAAATGTTAATGAGGGCAATAAACTCTTCCTG
>NW_005842223.1:480813-515326 GCF_000455745.1 Alligator sinensis
GAGAATCAATGCAGGCCATACGTGTTACTGGGCAAATAACCACACTGGACCTCTTCTTGATTCACCTTCAGAACAAAATGAGTGATGTTTAAAACATTTCCACCATCAAACTGTGGGCATAGATGAAATTTTTCTCGTCTGTTTTTCGAGGCAACACAAAACACACTTAGGCAAATGCTCATACCATATGGACAAAGGGCCAAGCAGTGCTGAAATGGCCCTACATTTGAAAATGGGAGCCAGTTTAACAGAATAGCAGTGAATTGCAGTACTACTGAAAATCAGCACAACAGAAGTGTACCAGGCTCAAGACCACAGGGGCAATTGTGATGACCCCTGATGATCATGCGGCTCCTGCCTGGTTCTGATTCTATCACACTTCCTTGATTTCTCACCCAGAATGCCTTATTCTTATTGAAATTTGAGTAAGGGAGGCTGCCCAAAGGCCTTAGAGTGAGCCTTAATTCTGATAACTCCCACACCGGGTCTTTCCTGGACCTTACTAGTTTTGATCCAGCCCTCAAGCCTGATGGGTCCTTCTCAGCTTGTCTGTGCCCCTGCAGGGCACCTGTAGCCTTAAGGGCAAATTGCATGGATCTGTCCCACCCCAACACCATGCCTCAAGCCTCACAGGTGTTATCACTCAATGATGCCACCTATATTTGTTCCACTCAGTCCTCCCTGGGCTCCTTAATACTCTCAGCCTTTTTCTCTAGGCTCTTGGACCCTCAAATCACCTACACAGCTCATCTCAGGGCTACTGGACCCTCAAGTCCTACACACTAGGGCTGTGCAAAATTTCAACGGGTGTTTCATTTTGAAGCTGTTTCGATGTGTTTTGAACTCGAAACAGTAAAATTGAAATGAAACAAAGGGCTTTGAAATGAAACGAGGGCACTCAAAATGTTTTGAGTTTCGAAGCCAGGCTTGCTGCAGCTAAACAGAAACTAAGGAGGTGGGCGGGGGAGGGGGGGGACAGTACAGGACTTCTCTGATATTGACATCTCACTCCCTGTTCAATTCTCCAGCTCTCTAATTGCTTCCCCCAGCTCTCTGATCATTTCCCCAGCTCTTTCCATGGGGCACAGCCCCCCGATCTGCATGCAGGCTTTCAGCAGGCTGCCACTGAAACTGTAGCAGCAACCTGCTGAAACCCAGTGCACAGATCGGGGGGCCTGTGCCCCCTAGGAGGAGTCTGGCACAGCCCTGCGGCCCTCCCAGGGGGTGTGGGTCCCCAGATCCACACATGGGATGACAGCGTTCTACTGCTGTTGACTGGGACCAGCACCAGCACCCGAGTCTTCCTGGCACAACCCACACGGAGCACCAGGAAGAACCCAGTGCTGGCGCTGGCCCCAGCTGGCAGCGGCAGCCTGCTGTCATCCCGCACACATATCCAGGGACCCATGCTCCTCAGAAAGAGTCCAGCACATCCCTGCAGCCCTCCTGGGGGGTGCAGGCCCTCAGATCTGCTCATGGGATCACAGCAGGATGCCACTGCCGGCAAGTGATACGAGTTTTGATTTGAACAGTTTGAGGTGCAGTTTCCCAGAAACCCCTGCACCTATTTCCTTGAAACTTGGCAAGCTTCATGACCTCAGAAGGGGCTACCATCTCTGCAATTTTCATCTGAAGCAGGCAAGAAATGACAAAGTTATAGACATTTTTATGATTCCCCATTATAGCCTATGGGCAAAATGTCAAAATGTGTCGAAACAGAGAAACAAGTTCAATGAAACGGAACAGAAACAAAATGAGACGACGAGATGAAACACTGTCCCTTCAAAATGGTGAAACAGAAGTTGAAATGGGGTTCACGGACCCCTCGGTCTGGCATGTCTCCCCTCTCAGACTCATGGACCCTCTCAACCCTTCTCTGGGCCCCTGGACCCTCTGGTCCAACCTTTAGCCACTTCCTGGCTCCTGGACCTCTTGGTCCCATACTCCCAACACTCTATCTGTCTTTTAGACCTTCCTGGGTCTTGGTTTCGCTCAGCCTTCCTTTGTGATCAACTCTGATCACACTCCTGGCCTTGGGCTCATGGATCTCCTGATCCCATTCTCTGGGCTTCTGCATTCCCAGCTGAGTCCCACTCTCAGCCTCTGGGCTCCTGCACTCCCAGTGGAGCTCAAGTCTAAACCACCCATGCAACTCAATAACAAGCACCTGCACCCTTTGGCAGGTGCTCAAGCTTCCTCTGGGCTTAACGTAAACAGGGATCCTCATTTTCTCTGATAAAAAAAAATCCCCAATTTTCAATTTTAAAAAAGGAACCCAAAATCCATGCTTAAAATGAAACACCATGAATTATATATAATTATGTATAATTCGTGGTGTTTCATTTTAATCATGGAAAAATGTGGATTTGGGGTTACTTTAACTGAAAAGTGGGGATTTTTTTTTTTAATCAGAGAAAACCAGGATCCCTGAACATAAACCAGGGCCTCCTGTCCATGTAATTAAGCCCCTCTCTGCCCCAGGTACCATCCCTTGTTCCCCACCTTGCACAGTGGCTTTCTTTCTTTCAGTATTAAGGAGCTCTGCTGCTCTACTATTAGGAATTCCTCACTTCAAGGCTCCCAGGGCTGGGCTGCCTGACTGGCTCAGGGCCAGAGTTTATAGGCCTCCAGCGTAGCCTGCTGCTGGTCAGGTGAGTCCCTAACTAACCCCCTCACCACCTGCAAGGGGCCTCGCAAGGTAATCTGGTAATCTGCTGTTTGCTCCCTTAAAGGAGCAGGCACACCGTAGAGCCCTGCTACAAAAATACATAATTTCAAGACTGTACAATACTATAAGAATTCTTAAAATAGAAGTGTAGGACTGGACTGAGCCTCCTGGACTATCAAATACAATCCCTGGTATTGCAGGCAACCAGATATGTAATCTCTTTCATAATCTAATCATGCTGTCCCTGCCTTTTTTTAATACTACTACTCTACTGGAATTTCATGTCCTCCAGACAAAGACCAATTAATTTGTATTCCTCCAAAGGAAGACCAATTAATACTTATTTGTTCCTTTCCCAATTTTGGCCTTCACCTTAAATAGTTCTTTCTTCTTCCTCTAAATCAACAAGGAAGATCATCATACCCCCCCTCTCAATCTTCATTTTACTAGCTTAATCAAGCCAAATGCTTGTGGTCTGCTCCTCACCGTGATCAGGCTAGTAACCCTCTTCTTAACATGGCTAAGCCAAATTATACATAGTATTCCAGATAAATTGCATCCAGTCTTTCACAATGACATAAATAGTTTCATAGTTGATAGGGTCGGAAGGGACCTGAGCAGATCATCAAGTCCAACCCCCTGCCATGGGCAGGAAAGGATGCTGGGGTCAAATGACCCTGGCTAGGTAAATATCTAGCCTCCTATTGAAGACCCCCAGGGTAGGAGCTAGCACCACTTCCCTTGGAAGTTGGTTCCAGATCCTAGCCGCCCTGACTGTGAAGTAGTGCCTCCTGATGTCTAGCTTGAACATACTCTCAATCAACTTGTGGCTGTTATTCCTAGTTACTCCTGGTAGTGCTTGGGGTAACAAGGACTCTCCCATTCCCTGCTGGTCCCTCCTGGTAAGTTTACAGATGGCTACCAGATCCCTTCTCAGCCTTCTCTTGTGGAGGCTGAACAGGTTTAGGTCCCGTAGCCTCTCCTCGAAGGGCCTGCCCTGCTGCTCACTGACCATGCGAGTAGTCCTCCTTTGGACCCTCTCAATGCTGACCACATCCCTCCTGAAGTGCAGCACCCAGAACAGGATGCAGTACTCCAGCTGCGGCCTGACCAATGTCACATAGAGGGGGAGGATCACCTCCTTGGACCTGCTCATGATGCATCTGTGGATACATGGCAAGGTGTGGTTAGCCTTACTGACTGCGTCCTCACATTGGTGGCCCATAATCATCTTGGAATCAATAATGACTCCAAGATCCCTTTCTGCCTCGGTGCTGATGAGCAGGTAGTTCCCCAGCCTATAGGTATGCTGCTCGTGCTTTCTCCCTAGGTGCAGCACCCTGCATTTGTCAGTATTGAATCCAATCCTATTCTCATCTGCCCACCCCTGTAACCTGTCCAGATCTAGTTGTAGCCTGTCCCTTCCTTCTAGCATGCCCACCTCTCCCCGCATCTTAGTGTCATCTGCAAATCTGAACAAGGTGCTTTTCACCCCCTCGTCCAAGTCACTGATAAAGATGTTGAACAGTACCAAGCCTGAGGACCAAGCCCTGGGGGACTCCACTGTCCACATCCTTCCAGGTCGAAAATGACCCGTCCACCACCGCTGTCCATGTGTGGCCCTCCAGCCAATTTGCGACCCATCTGACTGTGTAGGCATCAATGCCACAGTCGCCTAATTTTTTAATGAGAATGGGGTGAGAGACAGTGTCAAAGGCCTTCCTAAAGTCCAGAAAGACTACGTCCACTACAACACCTGTGTCCAAGGATTTTGTGACCTGATTGTTATAGGCAACCAGGTTGGTCTGACAGGACCTGCCCCTAATGAACTCATGTTGGTTGCCCCTGAGCATAATCACCCCTGCTGGTGCTCCTGGATAATTTTCTGAAAGAGCTTCCCCAGGACCAAAGTAAGACTAACAGGCGTATAGTTGCCTGGGTGGGGTCCCTCAATGACCTCTGCCAATTCCCTCAGCACCCTGGGGTAGAGATCATCTGGACCTGCTGATTTAAATACGACCAGCCCCACCAGAAGCTCTCTAACTAGGTCCTCCCTGACCCTAGGCCTGGCGGTGCCTCTCCTGAGTCCGTCTGGAATCCTGGTGGGGGAGATGTCCCGGTCCCTGCTCAGAAAAATGGAAGCAAAGAATTTGTTAAAGAGGTCAGATTTATCATCTGGTGCAACCACCAGATTGCCAAGTGTGTCCTTCAGGAGCCACACATTACTCAGTGCCTTCTTTTTACTCTGTATGTATTTAAAAAAGGACTTCTTGTTATCTTTGATCCTGGTCGCTAGTCCTAGCTCCGTCTCTACCTTAGCCTTCCTAACAGCCCCCCTATAGTCTTGAACAATGGAAGTATAATCCTCCTTGGTTTGGTAATAGCTCCTCCCTTCCACCAGATGTACGCCTCCTTTTTAGCTTTCAGACATTCCTGAATGCCTTTGGTGAGCCTTGGGGACTTTAGAGCACTCTTGCCCCCTTTTAATATGTGTTGGGACCGTCACCCTTTGGGCTCAGAGGATCTCCTCCTTGAGGAATGACCACTCATCTTGGAATCTCATGTCCCCTACCCTCTGGGACCAAAGTGCCTCTCCTACTGATCTCCTTAACTCATTGAAATCGGTCCTCCTGAAGTCAAGGGATAAATGCCTCTCTCTGGCAGAAATACCTTACCTGACACATCCTTGGATCACACTTGCTTTTTGTCATGGCCATATCACACTGGTCTTTGTGCACCAGCTGATAGTCATCTGACTACTTTCTCTTTTCAGCTAATAAACCTTCAGCTTGTAACAAAAATTCTTATTGTTATTGGAGACGGTACCTGAACTTGCATTCAGTAATTCAGGTGTTGCATTTCATGCTATTTCTGTTACTTCTTTGTTCAAGATCATCCAGTTCTTGTATGATATTTCACTTATCTTCTGTAATGATAAATGTCTCAATGGTTTGTCATCAAATTTCATTAATGAACTTCCACCTTTTGCACGAAGGTTATTAATGGAAATAAAAAATATAACAATTGGTTCCAAGATCAATCCTCCATTCAAGTAAGTTTCCTCTTCCCAATACAACTTGTTATCATAGCCTCTTTAGCAAACTCTTTACCCTCAGTTCTTATATTCATTCCTCTCTTCTCCATCTTGAGAAATAGTTTTCCACTTGGTATTGATGTGTTTTACTGGACTAGGAGAAGGAAACAGGGAGAAGAAAACAGGACAGTTTGAAAGCAGTTTGCTAGTCAGTTGCAGGCCAGTTGGCCACCCCTGTCTTTGAAAGGGACACTTAAAGGTAAGATTCTTTTTTTATATATGTAATTAGGGCTGACTAACCTACATAGTTTTATTTTAGCAGCTAAAACTCAGCAGCTAGAACAAAACTTAAGCCCCTTGTTTAACTAGAGTCCAGAGTGAGGGGAAATTTACTAGGGAGTCTGCTTGAAGACTCTCTCACATTCCTTCACTGTAAGTTTCCGGAGAGGCAAGAGGTTGCAGGGAAAAGGGAACCCTTCAGGATCAAGAAACAGCAAGCAGACCAGCTACAGAGGAGTTTGCTAGGGAAGGTCTGCTTGGAAAGAGAGGCACGAAGTGAGAGGCAGAAGATTAGAAGACCCAGAGACATGGCTGGAGGACGTCACAATCCCAGAGACACTCTTCCAGCTCTTCTTCTGCTTCCATCTGTCCAGGCAGGACCACACACCATGGAGTTTTCCACCCAGGTCCTAGTTTGGTGTTGTGCAGAGTACAGCTTGCAGATTCCTTCATGTCAGCTAGGTGAGGGAGTGCCTATGATGTGAGCAGTGCCTTCTGGTGGTGTCTCTCAGGGAATAGGCAAGAGAGCCCCAGGAGGAGGTAGCAAGCCTCCAAAGTGTTCTCTGCCATGAGGACTTCAATTCCATGCTGAAGGAAACCTCCAGGACTGTGGAGCAAGGACTGCCAAAGGTGGTGCTAGAAAAGGAAAAGGGCATGGACTCCCAGGAAGATAGAAGCTGGAAGCTTTTATGTTCTGGCAGCAAAAAAAAAAGTTGTCATCCCCACATGCAGTGGTTTGCCTGGACAACAGATATGGAGAACTAGCAACAGATAAGCGGGAGTGTATGCCATTGGTGGAAGAGGCCAGGCAAGGAATCCCCAAAACTTGTTTGACCCTCTGACTACTACCCCATGCTGCTCATCCATATGGGCACCAATGATACTGCCAGGGGTGACGATGAGCAGATCAGAAGTGACTAAAGGGCTGTAGGTGCAAGTGTGAAGGATACAGGTGCACATGGTGTTGTACTCAATCCTTCCAGTCAAGGGAAAGGGCCTGGACAGGAGCGGATGTATCCTGCAGATCAATGCATGGCTGTGCAGGTGGTGTTGCCAGCAGGGATTTGGCTTCTTCATTCCTGGGATGTTGTTCCAAGAAGAAGGATTGCTAGGAAGAGACAGGATCCACTGACCAAGAGAGGGAAGAGCATCTTTTCCAACAGGCTTGCTAACCTAGTGAGGAAGGCTTTAAAAATAGGTTTGCAGGGGGGTGGAGAACAAAGCCCTTAAGCAAGTGGGGAAGCAGTGGACCTGGAAGAAACAGAAGCAGGAGGGGGCAACAGGGGTGGCCTCATTCTTCCTGAGAAAGTAGGGCAATTGGCTAGTCACCTCAGGTGCCTGTACACAAATGCATGGAGCCTGGGAAACAAGCAGGAAAAATTGGAAGTCCTCACACAGTCATGGAACTATGATGTGATTGGAATTACAGAGATGTGGTGGGAGCTTGCATGAATGGAGCACTGCCATGGATGGGTACAAACTGTTCAGGAAGGACAAGCAGGGGAAAAGGAGGAAGAGTTTATGTGAAAGAGCCATATGATTGCTCACAGCTCCAGTATGAAACTGGAGATAGGCCTGTTGAAAATCTCTGGGTTAAGACAACTAGTGGAAGTTTCCAGATCACAGGCCCTGGTTCTCATGGGGGACCCTGACATCACCCTGACATCTGCTGGGAGGGCAATGCAGCAGTTCACAGGCAATCCAGGAAGTTTTTCAAGAGTGTTGGAGACAACTTCCTGGTGCAAGTGTTGGAGAGACCAACTAGGTGCTCTTCTTGACCTACTGCTCAAAAACAGGGAAGAATTGGTGGGGACGTAGAAGTGGATGACAAGTTGGGCAGCAGTGATCACAAGATAATCGAGTTCAGGATCCTGACAAAAGGAAGAAAGGAGAGCAGCAGAGTCTGGAACCTGAACTTCAGAAAATAAGACTTTGACTCCCTCATGAAAACTGATGGGCAGGATTGCCTGGGAGGGCATTGTGAGGGAGAAAGGAGTCCAGGAGAACTAGTTGTATTTTAAAGACACCTTACTAAAGGCACAGGAACAAACAATCCTGATGTGCAGGAAGAATAGCAAATGTGGCAAGCAACCAGCTTGGCCTAGCAAAGAACTCTTCCATGAGCTTAAACACAAAAAGGAATCTCACAAGAAGTGGAAACTTGGACAAACAACTTGGGAGGAATATAAGAATATTGCTCGGGCATGCAGGGATGAAGTCAGGAAGGCCAAGGAGCAATTGGGGTTGCAGCTAGCAAGGGATGTGAAGGGCAACAAGAAGGGTTTCTACAAATATGTTAGCAACAAGAGGAAGGTCAGGGAAAGTGTGGGTCTCCTACTGAATGGGGGAGGCAACCTAGTGACAAATGATGAGGAAATGACTGAAGTACTCAATGCCATCTTTAAGAAAGGGAAGAAGGAGGATCCAAGGAACTACAAACCAGTCAGCCTCACCTCAGAAAAATCATGGAGCAGATCCTCAAGGAATCCATTTCTAAGCTGTTGGAGGAGAAGGTGGTGATTAGAAACAGTAAGGGCAAGTCATGCCTGACCAACCTGATTGCCTTCTATGATGAGATAACTGGCTCTGTGGATGCAGAGAAAGCAGTGGATGTCAAATAACTTGACTTTAGCAAGGCTTTTGATACTGTCTCCAGCAGTGATCTTGCAAGCAAGCTGAGGAAGTATGGGTTGGATGAATGGACTGTAAGGTGGATAGAAAGCTGGCTAGATTGCCAGGCTCAGTGGGTAGTAATCAATGGCTCCATTTCTAGTTAGCAGACAGTATCAAGTGGAATGCCGCAGCGGCCGGTATGGGGTTAGTTCTGTTCAATATCTTCATTAATGATCTAGAAAATGGGATGGATTGCACCCTCAGCAAGCTCACAGATGACACCAAACTGAGGGGTGTAGTAAATAAGCTGGATGGTAGGGCTAGGATTCAGAGTGACCTAGACAAAGTGGAGGATTCGGTCAAAAGAAATTTCATGAGGTTCAATAAGGACAAGTGCAAAGTCATGCACTTAGGATGAAAGAATCCCATGTACTGCTACAGCCTGGGAACTGACTGCCTAAGCTGCAGCTTTGCAGGAAAGGACCTGGGGTTTGCAATGGACAATAAGATGGATACAAGTCAGTGGGGTGCCCTTGTTGCCAAAAAGGCTAACAGCATACTGGGCTGCATTGGTAGAAGCATTGCCAGCAGATAAAGGGAAGTAATTATTCTGCTCTATTCTGTACTGGTGAGGCCACATCTGGAGTGCTGTGTCCAGTTTTGCACCCCCCACTATAGAAAATGTGTGGACAACTTGGAGAGAGACCAGCAGAAGGCAACAAAAATGGTTCAAGGGCTAGAGCACATGACTTCTAAGGAGAGGCTGAGGGAACTGGGTTTATTTAGTCTGTGAAAGAGGAGACTGAGGGGGGACTTAATAGCAGCCTTCAACTACCTATAGGTTGGTTCCAAAGAGGAAGAAGCTAGACTGTTCTCAGTGGTGGCAGATGACAGAACAAGGAGCAATGGTCTCAAGTTGCAGCAAGGGAGGTTTAGGTTGGATATTAGGAAAAACTTTCTCACTAGGAGGGTAGTGAAGTACTGGAACAGGTTATCTAGAGAGGTAGTGGAATCTCCATCCTTGGAGGTTTTTAAGGCCCAGTTCAACAAAGCCCTGGCTGGAATGATCTAGTAGGGGATGGTCCTGCTTTGAGCAGGGGGTTGGACTAGATGACCTCATGAGGTCCCTTCTAACTCTAATTTTCTATGATTCTATGGCTGAAGATGAGAGCTTCCCTACTTCCTTTGTCTAGAAAAACTCAGTTATCTTATCTAAGACCTCAAGTTAGTTTGGCTCAATCGACCTATGTCAAATCCCTGTTGCATTTTTACTGTGTCCCATTTACCTCCCTGTCTGAATATTCTTCAAAATTAAAAGAATATTCTAAAACCTTATACACTATTGAGGTTAAACTACAGGTCTTTGGCCCTACTAACATTACTAAGTTCCTCAAACTTTTTCTCATTTCTCTTGCGCACACACCTATGCACATGTCCATAATGATAGATAGATAGATAGATAGATAGATAGATAGATAGATAGAATCTCCTTTATCAGAAACTCTGCAAACATTAATCAATCTTTAAACTTCGGCATGTAGTTAGTATTATTATACTAACTTCTCATATGGGAAACCATAACACAGGACAGGTAGGAAGTCTTGTTTCCAGTTGTGGCCAAAGCTTTTGAGTAATTTAAGTTGTCTCAAGTAGGGCATGTAAAAATGGAGGCACACTAAGTTGCTGACCATGCTGAAAATTTATGGGACAGGGCAAGTTTTGTCAAGGACTGATACAGAACAAGGAGCTCTAGTTTTAAA
The DNA here is from genome assembly GCF_000455745.1 of Alligator sinensis. Lineage (NCBI taxonomy): Eukaryota > Metazoa > Chordata > Crocodylia > Alligatoridae > Alligator > Alligator sinensis. The sequence continues at coordinate 491,168 of NW_005842223.1, forward strand.
GTAGACCAAGCATCCCTTCTGCAGAAAGTAGTGCAGCATAGTTTTAAAAGTTTAATATGCATTATACTCTGTGTGATTTAAAACAGAGTTTTAGAGTTTATAGATTTATAAAGTTTTAAATGCAATGCAGCTCTCTTCCTGACATGTATAGTACTGGATTATAGCAATTTCTTTTACATTTGTAGGAAAGACTGATAAAATGCAAGCTATAAGATAGTCTAATGTGCTCCTTGAAGGACAGTCTCTAGACTGTGGACAAAGTTTGAAATAGCATCGTGATTTATTAGGAGCAACAAAGACAGAGATACAAATTCTCTGCAGTGGAAGAGAAGGAACGACAGGCTCAGTTGTGCTTGTATTTCAGTTAGCTTATAAGCGCCATCTGGTGTTTTTTAACCAGCTTTCTATACAGCTCACTAACACTTTGGGCAGTGTGACCCATTTCATTTTTTTCCCTATTGGTCTCAGTCCTGAAAACAACTTCACTGGCTGTGTGGATACAAATAATTTGCTAAAAGGCTCCCAGCTGCTTATAGGATCAGGCTGACTATGCCTAATGAAAGCTATAGCTAAGAACAGTGTCCAATTCTACAAGGAGGCAAGCATCCTTTCCCTTCTTCTTTCTGGTGCTGCACAATGCCTGCTCCAATTGACACTAGTGAAAGTGAAAAGACTCAGAATTGTGGAAGATGCTCTCAACACCTAACAGATTTGAAGTTGCAATGAAGAAATTTGAGTCTCTCGCTACAATAAGGCCATTCCAAGAAATTTGTTTGGCATGACTGTACTACATGCAATATGCCTCGCATTCTTTTCTCTGTTCCATTCTACCATGGCCCAGACTGCAAAAGCAGATCTTGCATTAAGCTCAAGATAATTGGCCCTGCCACTATGGGTTAGTTCATTCCAAAAACAACAATAAAGGGTACAATTCACCAATATGCCTCTCCTCATTAAGTATGTCGTCATCATCACAGACTTTCCTCCCCAAATGGTGTCTCTTGTGACTTGTCACTCCAGAGCTTACAAGGATCCATCACTTAAGTGACTCAGCCCTCTGGCTGGTCACATTTAGTGCCAGCCCTTCTGAAGTAAGGTGCCTGAGCTTGTATAGGAAATAAGCAATGCCCTAAGATCATTAGTGCCAGGTCCTCTTTTGCTCCCAAGTTCCCTTTCAAATCTACTTTTCATTTTATAGTAAGAAGGCACAAGACTTGTCCCTGGAAACTCCCCAGCAGCATGTAAGACAAGTCTAAAAGAAACATATTAAACTGAACACAAATTGTTCATCCTGTGATCTTCCTCAGCACTCTCATTTTGATTTGGTTTCATTCTAAGAACACCATCCTTCAGAGCTATTACTATACAATTCCTTTCTCTTCGCCTCTTCAGGAAATCCCCTCTACTCCTTTCCCTAAGAAGCTCTCGTAAGCTCCATCTTCATTTCTAACCTTTTTCTTTGCAAAAGAATCCAGGTAGTGACTATATCTCATTAAGTGCCACCTGGCCACAGGTGTACTAAATCTGCTAATTAAGCAGCCCTTCCTGGCCTCCTACCTCCTGGCTCTTCAAAGCAGTTTACAAAATTCAGATCCAGGTTCAAAGTTCAGTCCCAAAGTTACTCTAGTTCATAAAGCACATGTATTATACATGGTATAGTAAATGACCTGTAACCATATCATTTTATTTTACAGCTAATGATGCTCCTCAACTAATGATGCTCCTCAACTAGAACAGAAAGTACTTAATCCCTATGAAAAATGTCAACAATTGGGCATTTGGTTTGCAAAACGAAAACAGAAATTATATTATTGAGATCCTGTTTTTATCTTAGCCATGCCGCTACTCCAATTCTCTTTTCTACTGTAGATGTCATTGGGATAATTATATGCAAACCGTAACATTGGCACACAATACCTCATCTCCAAAACTGTTACATGAAAATACAAAATAAATGAATATAGCACCATAATATTTCCAGTCTTAAAAAAACTCTCCCAAATAACTTGCATATTCAGTGATTCATCCAACTTAACACCTTAATAGCCAGTATTCATTACATTTTAAAATTCAAAATAAACTTGAATCTCTATTGACTAGGACTTCATGGAGTTGTCCAGACCAAATGCTGGCCTGGTTAGACTGCTTTGTGCCATGCTGGCAGCAAAAAGAAGACTTAAAGGTGGCCTAAACGGCCCACTGAGGTTTTCCCCTATGACAGCGAATCCTCCAGTAAAACAGAGTTGCCTAGCTGGCTCTACATCATCCCTGGTTCCAACCCATGGGAGATTTTGGAAGACATAGTCAGGTGACCTACTGTGCTACAGCTATTCCCAAAATAGTCCCATTATTGCTAAGAAGAAGTAGTTATAACAAGCCTGAACTGAAATTCTGCCAGCAGTTCTTTGAGGGTGTCCTCACTCAAACTGCTCTCTGGCAGAGTTGTATCACTCCTGCACCTTCTGCTGTGTCAGTGGTCCCTTCAGCAGCTGCTGCCTTCCTAAGGTGCATTTCACACCCTGGCAGCACACAAACTTCACAGTCTGGCTTCCATCTACTGCCAGAACTTCTGCTGACAATTTGGTAAGCATTGACAATGTCCAGCTCAGAAATGACTTGGATTAAAACTGGAAGAAAAGGGAGAAGGATATTCAGGTAATACAAAGACATCTTTGCCTCCTCCTATAAGTGTTGCACTTAGATGTGGCTCAACTGGATATAGGGATTGAACCATGTGAAGGCAAACTGGTTGTAAAGAGGAATATCACAGGGAGGAGACATTGTCACAGGGGAGAGGGGTTGCTGACAGGTAGAGAGAGCCAAAGGTTGTCCTGGTACAGAGAGGTATACATGAGGGTTTGTTACAACTAAGAGGTTATTTGCATACTGTCATCCTGCAAAATGCAGAGTTAGACACTGAATAGATGCTGACCGCATTAGTATAATAATATTTCTTTAGTGACAGATACAGGAACATTCCATCCTTCCTCCTAAAGTTTCTTTCTGTTCTGTACTTGTGTCAGGCCCTATAAATTATATTAACATAGGCTTTCATTTTTGTATTTTTCTCTGGACACAAATATATCATAGTATCTCTTATGGCACAACATTTCAATAGAAGGTCAGCAAGGCTAACATTAAAGTCAGATAACCATTTTGATTATGACACCAATTTCCAGATATTTATAACTCCAGAATAACATTTTCCTCCAAGCAGAAATACAGCTCAGACCAAAAGCAATTTAAAGCAAATACAGAGGCCCAGTTCCTCATCTGGTATAAATGTCTTCGGTGGAGCCAAGCAAATATTCTTGGGATCTGGCCCTTTAATTTTTTCTCCCTTGTGAGTGTAAAATAGATACTGGAAGTTGACACTTGCACTCCCATCACAAAAAATGATGGTTGCAAACAAAATTGTACAGGTTGCTGTTGTATAGTGACAAGACAGTTTGCCTGCTTTGAGGGAAAATGCTAATGAAGTTTTGTTATAAAACAAAATGAGCTGGATTTAAATGCCCAAAACATGAAACCCTCAGTTAATGATGGAAGGTTTCATATGTCCTTCCAATACTGAGGCACAGTGGTACAACTTTAATGAGCGGCTTAATTTGCTTTCTAATGCCTACACATAGGTGATGGACATATGGTGCCATACAATCCTCAGATGGGAATTGCCTTGCCTTTATTGTTTTCTGTCACAGCCTGAACAGTCTTTCAATGCTTTACCGATTGTGACGGAACAATAAAGAAGGATTACTTAGAAACTTTCTAAAAAGGAAAATATACACTGGGGAATGTGGAGCAATAGTAAACCTAGGACGTGTAGTGCAGCACAAAAGATCTCATGTGAACTTCAGGAAGGCTTTTAAATCATGAAAATAATCTCAGAAAGGGGTACTGTAGCAGGTGTATTGCTGAAGCATATTTGAGAGGGATTTGGGAAAGGTAAATAGCTAGCACTTTGGCAGCATTTTTACGTGCTCCATCATCCTGTATTGATTTAATATTTGCCGCAGGAACACCAGATAAAGGGAGCCAAAGGTTGTCAAGGAGTCCCTGCTGTTGCTGTTATTATGGATGTCACACATGCTTTTTAGTAAGTCTTCCATTCCAAATGCATGTGCATTGGTTAACACCTCTTCTAGATGGATTTCCCATACTGGATATTGCAATGTCTAGTTTTTAGGCAGCCTGCCATCTCACAGAATCCATAACCTCAGTTAAGGCCCAGGCTCCATTCTACAATGTGGGAGGGAAAGAAAGACCTGAAAAATGTGATAGTGGGATTCACAGAAGCTAGCATCATGGGCGACTGGTGCCTCCCAAGTCTCAAGGGGCACCAGATCACCGACAGGGGTAGGGAGGGTCCCCCAGTGGCCGATCGTTGAGCCAGCAGTGAAACCAGAAGTGCACTTCTGGCTTCATGGCTGGCACTTCCAGGGGGTGCACGGCAGATCTCAGGGGTACACGTGCACCTGCGTGCACCCTCTACATGTCGCCAATGACTAGCATTATGAGCAAGGGACAGGTGGGTATACCAAACCAGCCAGCAGAGAATACTGAGAGAGAAAAGTAGATATTTATATTAAAAGGCTAGAAAGGGTTAGAAAGAGACTGAGACTGATTTTGAAACCTGGTGGTTAGAACACTCACTTAGGAGACCCAGCTTGCAGTCCCTGCTCCTGTTAAGTATTTATATAAAGTGAAAGAGAATTAGTAGACAAGACTGTGAGAGGACCCATAACACACTATCCCCCCCACTGGTTAGGATATTTCTCTCAGAGGTGAAAGCTTGGCCCATATTTGACACTGCTGACAGAGAGAGTTTGGCCCAAAGGTCAGAATGGGTTCAACAAAAATCTGCCTAAAGATGCAGCTTTGAGGGATAAAACAGAAAGATATGTATTTAAAATTTTTATTATTGCACTTTTATCCAGCAGTGTGTATATTCAGATCTATACAAACATGACTCATAAATGGAGGTTCTGGACATATTGTAAGCAACCAATTTCCCTTGTGCTTGTAATTTAACCCCCATCTTCCAGAAGCAAAGTCTGATTCCTTTAAATCTCTCTTTTATGAAATATTTTCTTCAAGACACACTAATTCCTTAAGCACTTCTTAAATAATGCTGTTGTCCTCCGAATCACCAAGACTGTTTTTGGGTATCACACTGAGAAATTGTATTTCAACCATCAGAAAATTGTCTTCATTTTAATTAATTGGGAAATTTTGAAGAGTGGTTTAAACCTCAGTCTCCTCATCCTAAGTGAGTGCTGTAATAAATGTACTGGAATAAATATTAGGGGAAGGAAGGAGCTGTTTTTTCCTTGCTGCCTTTTGTGGAGGATTAGGCAGGTTAAGAGTTTGCCTAACATGCCAGCCCTAGAAGCAAGATTATGCATTGTGAATCCTGAGGGAGCTTAGGCATGAATTACGTGGTAAACTGTTTATTGTTGTCAATAGAATACTATGCCTGCATGCTAACAAGAACTTAGGAGACTTGGATATTTGGATACCTACAGTTAAGTTGCAGTGGAGCAGGATCCTTGTGAATGTCAATGGACACTTCTACAGGTTCAGTAATATGCTGTAATTACAGCACATTAAGTTTAGTACCTGTAATAACAGGTACTTAATGTAATGTGCCATAATTGGCACTACTGCGCATTAGCACAGATGAAGGCTTTTTAAGTGATGTTTATGCGCATTTAACTAAATCTACTGCACATTAGCACGGTGTTTGCCAGCAGTGCAAATGTGCACTAGAATTAACCTTCTGCACATTAAGCTTCTCATGTAGATGCGCCCAATGATGCCTAAATCAAGAAGGATTTCTACATGGATGTCCATAAGAAAAGGAAGATCAGAGAAAGTGTGGGTCCCTTACTGACTGGGGGAGGCAACCTAGTGATAGGGGATGTAGAAAAGGCTGAAGTACTCAGTGCCTTTTTTACCACAGCATTCATAGGCAAGGGCAGCTCCCACACTATTGTACCTGGCAGCACAGTTTGGGGAGGAGGTGAGCAGCCAACAGTGGCAAAAGAACAGGTTAGGGACTATTTAGAAAAGCTGGACATATGCAAGTCCATAGGATCAGATGGGATGTACCCAAGGGTGCTAAGGGTGTTGGCTGATGTGATTGCAGAGCCACTGGCCATCATCTTTGAAAATTCATGGTGATCAGGAAAGGTTCTGGTTGATTGGAAAAAGGCAAACATAGTGCCCATACTTAAGAAAAGGAAAAAGGAAGATCCAGGGAACTACAGACCAGTCAGCCTCACCTCAGTCTCTGGAAAAATCATAGAGTAGATCCTCAAGAAATCCATTTCTAAGGATTTGGAGGAGAAGAAGGTGATTAGGAACAGTCAGCATAGATTCACCAAGGGCAAGTCGTGCCTGACCAACCTGACTGCCTTCTATGAGGAGATGACTGGCTCTGTCGATGTGGGTAGACCAGTGGACATGGTATACTTGATTTTAGCAAGGCTTTTGATATGGTCTCCCACAACATTCTCTCAGGCAAGCTAAGGAAGTACCGGTTCGATGAATGGACTGTAAGGTGGATAGAAAATTGGATGAAGCATTGGCTCAGAGAGTAATAATCAAAGGCTTGATGTCCAATTGGCAGCCAATATCAAGTGGAGTGCCGCAGAGGTTGGTTCTGGGGCCAATTTTGTTCAATGTCTTCATCAACGACCTGGAAGATGACATGGAGTGAACTCTCAGCAAGTTTTCAGATGACACCAAGCTGGGCGGAGTAGTAGACATGCTGGAGGGTAGGGCTAGGATTTAGAGTGGCCTAGACAAATTGGAGGATTGGGCCAAAAGAAATATCATCAGGTTCAATAAGGACAAGTGTAAAGTCTTGCACTTAGGACAGAACAATTGCATGCACTGGTACAGGCTGTGGGTCTGCCTGGCTGGGAAGCAGCTCTGCAGAAAAGGACCTAGACTTACAGTGGACAATAAGATGAATATGAGCCAACAATGTGCCCTTGTTGCCAAGAAGGCTAATGGCATACTGGGCTGGATTGGTAGGAGTGCTGCCAGAAGAACAGTAGGGATGCACTGATAAAGATTTTTTTGGCCAATACCGATGGCAGATTATTAACCACCCATATCAGCTAGTACCTATCTGATAACTGATATGCAGCCCAGCAGCTTGGACAGAAGCCTCCAAGGGAAATGATTATTCCCCTCTATTCAGCATTGGTGAGGTCACTTCTGGAGTACTGTGTCCAGTTTTGGGCCTCCCACTACAGAAAAGATGTGGACAAATTAGAGGGAGTCCAGCAGAAGGCAGCATAAATGGTGAAGGGGCTGGGGTACATGACTTATGAGGAGAGGCTGAGGGAACTGGGCTTATTTAGTCAAGAGAAGAGAAGACTGAGAAGGAATTTAGTAGCAGCCTTCAACTATGTGAAGGTGAGTTCAAAAGAGGATGGAGCTAGACTGCTCTCAGTGGTATCAGATGACAGAACATGGAGCAATGGTCTCAAGTTGCAGCAAGTGAAGTTTAGGTTATATATTAGGAAGAATTGTCTCACTAGGAGGGTAGTCAAACACTGGGACAGGTTCCCCAGAGAGGTAGTGGAATATCCAGCATTGGAAGTTCTTAAGAAACAAAGTCTTGGCTGGGATGATCTTGTTGAGGATGGTCCTGCTTTGAGCCAAGGGTTGGACTAGATGACCTCCTGAAGTCCCTCCCAACCCTAATTTTCTATGATTCTATGATTCTAAATGTTACCTAAAGTCCTCTAGTATAGCATTTCTTAACCTGTGGGATGCAATCCAAAAGTTGGTCACAGGAATATATGAGAGAGTCGCAAGCAGATTTTAAAAATGGATCAACTAACTTTACAAATGGATTCACTTTTAAAGGAGAAAAATGTGGGAAACTGTGGGTTTTCCCTTGCAGGTTGGCAGAGTTCCAGCCTGCAGGGGGCTGCTTTGCCCCCCCCCCCCATGCTCTACACACCCACCTACTGTCCCATGCACTGGGGTGTTGGAGCTGGGTGCAGGGACAGCGAGTCAGGAGTGAGGGGCACTGGCAGGGTCAGGGGGCTGTTTTCTACTTAAACTATTTACTGAGTCAGGACTGATCTAGTGAATCTAGTGTTTAAAGTAAAATATAAGTAGTACATATATTTGTTCCTGTTATCATGTTAAGATCCCATTAGCAACCAACATGACTGGTGGGAGGTCCAAATATCAAACCAGAACAACTTGAGCAAAAAATGAATTTGGGATGATTCTACAACCTGCCAAGTGTCCCCCACACTCATTGGCTTAAATCCAAGCCATACAGGAGACATCTGATACCTTATAGGATCTTGCTGTAGTAAATATGAAACTTACAATAACTACTAGAATGAGTTATTCTTTCTAAAAGAAATTTACTATCACAAACCAAAAATACTATGCGTTTGGGCTGAGATTAGAAATTCCACACAGTTACAGTGTTTTATACTATTATAATTAAGGCTTCCAATTTTAGATTGAAATGTTTTCATTCTGATTAATCCCTGATGAAGCAAAATAGTTTCCATTTGGCACGTCTGCATGTGCACAGTTACTGCACAGTAATTTAGGTTATAACTATGTGCAATAACTATGGTGACATGCCCAACTAGTTACTGTGCAGTAAGGCACACGTAGCTGTCTTACTGCATAGTAACCCTGTGCGTGTTGGCTGACTTGGTCCCAAATCAGTCCACATATAGTGTTACAGTGCTGTGATGCCTGAACATGTAGACTCTAGCATAAAAACTGCTTACTGAGCAATAAGTTCACGTGTAGACACACCCAGTAAGTATCAGTTTAGACATTATAACAACTGACCCTGACATGCTCAACTCTCCAAGTCTTTTTTGTGCAGCTTTTATGAAGTGCCAAACTGGTAAAAGGAACAGGGGTAGTTTGGATGATTCTGCTTACTGGAAACATAAATCAAAGCTCCAAGGTGCCCAAGAAACCAGCCTTCTGATTTTTCCCCCAAAACATTTCCTAAATGTTTCAATGCCCTGAATTATTAACACAGGAACACAAGACTGGAGGGAACCCCTTGGGTCATCAATTCCTACTACAGACAGCCACCATGTCATACTACTGTTTTCATATACTACTCAAGCTACAGTGTAAAACAAGTCAGGTGTTTTGCTCCCCTGGGAGGCTGCACCAGAACCTAATTTCTCTGGTGCCTTCTAAATTCAGTCTAAATATATTTATGGCCAGTTTATAACCATGTGTTCTTCTACCAATATTTCCTTTAACTTACATTGTTTTTTCCCCTCCATGGTCTTTACTTCTTTGTTGATTTAGAGGGAGAAATCATATCTACCTTACATTTCATTTTGCTAGCCTAAACAAGCCAATCTTTTGTCTCCCTCTCCTATGATAGGCTCTCCATTCCCTTGTCATCCTAATGTCCTGTTTCTGCATTTGCTCTAGTTTCAGTTAATATTTCTTCAACATAGTGGATCAGAATAGTTTACAGTATTCTAGAAAACATCTTACCAGTGCCCTATAGAAAAATGTTAATACTGACCTATCTGTGCTAAAATACCTTTACTGATACATTCTAGGATCACATTTTAATTGTTGGATCATGCAGGTAAATTTAAAATGAACTTGTATTTTATTAGTGTCCAGTTTTTTTCCTCCTCAGACACTTCCAACAGATGGCCTCCCAACTTACAGAAACATTTTGGGCATTAGTACCTAAATACATGACCCTGCATTTCCTTTTATTTAATTTCATAGCATCATCTCATTTCTGGTACCGCAGTCTTCAAGGTCATCCTGTTCTTCCTGTATGATATTCTGATCCTTCTCTGGATCAACGGCGTCTCCCAGCTGTGTGGCATCAACAAACTGATTAAAACATTCCTACTTTTGGTGTCAAGCACATGTAACCTGGGTACACCCAATGGTGTGCCCTATTCTCAATTGAATGGGTTGGGTAGGCAGGAAGGGGTGCTGGGAGAGGGATGCCAGAATTTCAAGCAGATCCCTCTTTCGGCTATAGAGTTAGCCTAAGCCCAAAGTTCTTAATACATTGTATGTAGTTAAGTTATAATATACATAAACATAAAACTAAATATCAAAGACATATATTTACAAAGAGAACACTAACCAATAACCAAGGTAAAACATGGCTATGAGGAAAAACTCTGTCACTAGGAGAGTAGTAAGCACTGGAAGAGGTCACCCAGAGAGGTGGTGGCCTCTCCATTCTTGGAGGTTTTTAAGCCCAGGCTAGACAAAGCCTTGACTGGGATGATCTAGTTGGGGATGGTCCTGATTTGAGCAGGGATTGGACTAGATAACCTCCAGAGGTCCCTTCCAACCCTAACTTTCTATGACTCTATGACTATTTACAACATCACAATACAACATTTCAATTACAAAATATAAAGCGCAAACATGAACAATCTTAATAACATCTATTCCTTAATATAGTCCCTGACCCATGGCAAGAGATAGTCTTCCTTCCAATAGGGTCCCTTGCAGGGAGTCCAGGAAGCACCAGGGGCCCCTCCCCTTAGGGCCTTGACTAGGTGTGGGGCTGCTCACCCAGCTCCTTCTCTGGGTTAGCCTGCCCCAAATGTCTTTCCCCTGTGGGACCCAAGGGCCCAATGACTCATCAGGTGGCAGTGGTCAGGGAGCAGCTCAATGGGGTCTTCGGTGCTGGAGCACCTCTCCAGGCCTCTCCTGCACTACTGGGCTCCTCTCCACCCTGTGCCCTGCTCTGGCACCGAAGGCACAGCTCCTCTCAGCTGCTGTACCACTGCTGCTGGCTCCTGGGTGCTAGGCCTCATGCTGCAGCACTACAATTTCCCCATACCCTGGCTCAGCACTGAGGGCTCACTTAGCACAGGCTGGGCCCTTCAGGCTCTGGCTGGCTTTCCTCACACTGTGTGGCTAACCCAAGCAGCCTCCGCTGCCCCCTGGCTTCTAAGGCTCGGGCCCTACGCTGCGCTGTGCACCATGGAACCTGTCCGCTTGCCGGGAGATAGGGCCTGAGCCACCTCGCTGCAGCCCCAAGGCATTTGCCTCGTGTGCTGCCCCATGTGCTGTGTGGCCCAATGGCCCTTCCAACGTTGCAGGTGCGAGCTGCCACTTGCAGCCCCCAAAGCCTGGGCTCTGTGCACTGAACCATGCACCGTGATAGGCCTGAGCAGTCTCACACTGGTCCCAGGGCTGGGTCCTCGCGCATCGTCCCTGTGCGCCATCAACAGTCTGAGCAGTCTTGCACTGCTCCCTCCAGTGGCAGCTTCAGGAGCCTTGGGCCTATTGCCCACTGGGGGAGAGCTCCCCAGCTTTTGTTGGCTCCACTCTTCTTGAGTCCCTCACTGCATCTGCCTCTTGTGCTGGTCACGCAGCTTCTTTTATACACTCCAGGGCTCCGCCCCTGAAGTCTTCCAGACCTGACAGTTTACAGTCTTCAATCAGATCCAGGGGAGCTCTTCTCCCCCTCCCCTCAGGAAAGGGGCGTGACTTTATTTCTCCTGCTGCCTCCTGATTAGTGGATCTCAAGCCTGGGACTGAACCCAAGCTCTGAAAGGTGAGCCTGCTACACACATTACTGAAAATATTAGAGATCAGTCCTAAACCAGTCCTTCAGAAACTACCGCCAACCTCCTTCCAAGCCAATACTTCCTTTCTAGCATTAGTCTTCACCCCTTAGCCAGTTCCTCATTTACCTTACTTCCTAAAATTCAAAGTTTTTATTATAATTTAAATGATTTATCTTAGTCTCCTAAGCACAGATTATTAAATTATGCTCGCTTAGTGAACTTTATTTTTAGACAAATGCAGAATTCACTAAATGCAGTAGATCCATCCCAGGGTTTGAATACTACAAGACGACAAAATAATTTGCTATGTAACAATAGTAATTTGCCAAAGAAACTAGACAAAAACAGAATTAAATGAGCATCTGACAAAATACAAAGAAATTTCCCTGAAATACAGGTCCTGATAAAAAAAAAAAATTGAAACCACCAAAGAGATTTCCATTCACTATAATGGCCATTGATATAAGGTAGAAACACCAGTCCTGATCGCATCCTAGGCCACATGCAGATGTTCAGTTTCTAGGAGAATTGCTGTTCTCTAGAGGTGCGTATTGGATTGGCACTGATAAAAGGAAAATTGGCATTATCATCAATCGGCTTTTTTTGGCCAGTGTAGCTGATAATGTCACCAATAAGTGCTGTGTGCATTTGCACAGCCACAGCATGCACACCGCCAGGAATGTACCAGGAGAACATCTTGGAGAGTACCCTCCTGCCGGTAAGTCTGTGGAGGGAAGAAGAGGTGTGGGGGCCCCCCATGGTGAGGAAGGGAGTGGGATAGGGACAGTTGCAGGTACTGCTCAGCCAAGGCAGTGGTTGTGACCCTGCTGGGAGTGGGACAGAACCATGGGTGGCTCATTTGGGGCGTGCAGATGGGTGGGGGTGGCTCCCCACTGCTGTACACACCCTCAAGGGAAGCATGGGGGCATGTGCCCCCCCAGATATGAGGCGAGAGCAGACTGCACACTGTGGGCTCAGGGCCAGGGGCTGTGCCAGTCTCTTCCTGGTGTGGGGGCTGGGCCAGGGATGCTCTCAGAGCAGGTGAGAGCAGGGAACATGGCAGCAGCACTGGGAGGGGTAGCTACATGGAATTTTGTGGTGGCTGTAGCCAGCCCCACAACCACTCCTCACAGTGCTGCTACAGCCTGTTCTGCCTCCGCCCACTGCAAGTGCAGCACTTGCCCAGCATCCCCACTGGGAAGAGGCTGGCACAGCCCCCAGCCCTGAGCCTGCAGTGGGCAACCTGCCACCACCCCACAAACAAATTCAGAGGGGCACATGCCCCCCATGCCTCCCCCAGGGTGCATACAGTGGCAGGGAGCTGCCCCCTTCCTCAAGCACCTGTGTTCCCTGGACAAACCACCTGCAGCTATGTTCCAGTCCCAGTGGGAATGCATCCACCACTGTGACTGGGCTGCACCTGCTCCTGCCCTTGCCCCACTCTCTCCCTTACCATGATGGCCATGATCTGTCCCCCCTATGCCCCTTCCCCCCTACAGACTTACCAGCAGGAGGCTTCTCTCCAAGCTGCTGTGCTGATTATCAGCTATCGGATAGGTACCAGCTGATATGGCTGGTTAATAATCGGCCAAAAAAATCTTTATCAGTGCATTCCTACTGTTCTCTTGGTACAAACCAAAAGCGTGCAGACCTTCAAGCTTTTTCTCCCAGGGTAAAAATGGCCACTTCAGGAGAAAAATAACCTGACAACAAGATAGAAATCACTCCTGGGAGAGTTTCTCCTGGGAAGCTGACCATCTGCATACCTTCTCCAGCTTAATTCATCCTGGGGACCAGGAGGCATAGAGTCAAAGAAAAGGCTCCCATGCCTTCCTGAGACTAAGGTCATCCAAGTCTAGAAAAGGTTCTGGGAAGTCACTGCTCCTGCCCATCCCATAGACTGGGAGGGGAGCGGAGGAAAAGCCACCAACTACTCCCTGCCTGCTTCTCACACTGGAGTTTCCCCGTGTGAAAAGCAGGCAGGGGCTTTTTCCTGCTGTTCCCTGGTTTCCAGCCCAGCTGGCTTTTAAACTGCTGCCCTGCTGCTCAGCTGAGCAGTGGGGTGGGGAGGGGGCCAGCAGTCAAGAGAAGGAAGCAGTGCAGCAAAGACCTTGAATGTTTCTGACATCAGAGTACCTAGGGTGAGAAGCAAAGAGAGCCCTTTGCTCCATTTCTCCAGTCCCCTCAATAACAGGAGGACTGGGGCAACCTACACTTTCCCCAGACCCTGGGCTTTTGCAGACTAAACATTTGTAATGCTCCCTCTCCCAGAATCGTATCTAATGGTGGAAATTTTCCACCACTGAAAATGAATGTTAGCCCTAACCTAACACTGAGAAGTAAGGCACTGATGAGGCACATGGATCCAGATTCAGTGTGCACAATGATCTACACATACAGATCTCTAGTCACATGATCCAAATCTAACTTTTCCATTTTGTATGTGTGCTAGCTATATAGGGTACCTATACATGAGCGCCGAGGCTACTCCAAGGTGCTGGAATTCGTGCACATTGGAGCATACTCGATTAACTGAGTCTGCTGGAGCGTGACAATTGCTGTGCTCCAGCAGCCTCCTGCATCTCATGAATCAGCATCCCCGCACTGAAAATGGTAGTGGGGGTGCTTGAACTAAAGCTCTTCAAAAAAGCTTTAGTCCAAGCACCCCTGCCACCATTTAAGTGCAGAGAAACTGATACAGGAGATGCAGCAACTCTTGGAGCCACTCTAATTAAAGCATTGCCCCCCCACCACCACCAGAACACGTGTAAGTGCCCAAAGACACTAATATCATGAAATGCAGAAAAACAGTCTAGTAACAACAAACAACATGAAGCAAGCTATCTTTATTATTAATTTATCAGAAAATAATCAATAGGGAAAATGTTTGCCATTTTTCAAGAAGCAGCAATCCATACAACATACTCGCAAACATGAGAATGGATATGGATTAAAAATTCATCATCTTAATTAAATAAAAGAGAATGCATCTTCATAGCTATTAAGTGCTGTCTAATATGAAACTAAATGACCCATTACCCTTAAACATATTGTCCTGAGTTTATGTAGGACAAATAATGAATGATAGCATGAGAAAGACACATTTCCCTGCAAATGATACATAGGAACTGTTCTGGGCATTTTTTATTAAGCATATAAAAACCATACACCCATCTATGTATTTTATATTTTACCAAAAAAACATGCTACAGGAACATGAAGATTGCAAAATCAAATACTCAGAAATGAGTTGCTGTCAGCAGCAATCCCTCACAGTTGAGGATGGTCACCCTCATGGGTCAAGTAAAGGGTTGTAAATTAGTCTGTTGATGGTTAAGGCCAATCCTTGTGCTGCAAACTCTTTGGCAAACACCACAGGTGGTGGTTAAAGGGAGGGTCAGAGCGCAGGTTTCTCAGTCTTGTTTCTTTTATCGGTGATTGGTTATCATGGTAGATGATGGATCCAGTGGGAGAAGCCTGTGCATGACTTGTTTTATGTCAGGAAACTTTTGCGCATTGGTAACTGCATGGATCTCGGCAGAGAAGAAACCGGTGTCAAGGCAAGGGGATCCAAGACATCTGGGGTTACTTAGTCTGCCTTTGCAGCCATTGAGAAGTATGCCTTCTTCATCCATCTGCTCCACCACTGAGGTAATTTTAAATTACACAGTCACAGTTTTTCAGAGGATATCTGTCTAACCCCGAGTACAGGGGGGATGGTGCTGGCTTAATAAGTAGTTATTCAGTATTTTATTTTATTCTCATTGTTCAATGGATGATCCTATGCCTTAGGACCCTGCTACACATTCAAATTAATATTAGAGAGAAACCAGCTATAAGGTTGTTATACATTTTTAAGCACTAACTTTATAGCTGGTTGGCTCTTTTTAGAGCTGGAACATCATTTTTACCATGTGATAATTACTTTGCATTTGTGCCTGGTCTACATCTATTGTGTGGTTAACCAGTTAATTGTGTGATAATTAGGGGGCCAGTCTTACTTTGCACATGTAGCCAGTCTAAATTTATTGTGCAAATCGCCAATTAATTGCATAATATATGTAATGTGTGGCAGAGGCCTTAGTTACTTCACACTCTTCAAATCCTGTTCAAAGGAAAGAATAATTAACTTTTTCTTGTCCTCACTCATCACTGTAGTATTGAAAGGCACAGGTATATGAACAAGTTACCACAAGGTAAAGGAAGGGAGGAATTTTCCTTGTATCAATTTCACCATAACTGCCCAAGCACATGATGTGGGTAGGTAGCTTATGGTTAAAAACAGGGGTAAAGTTTCTGCAAGTTAGTTTTCATTGACTGCAGCATAACAGCATACACACGGGCAGAAACCACAGAGCAGCTGACACTGTAAATCTCCATCCTCCATTGCCTCATAATTTTGTTGTGTGCCCAAGCCTTGAGTACTTCATAAATGTTAACTGATTTATTTTCACAACAAGTCTGTGAGATGAAGGTGTGTCATTACAGACTGGGAATTGAAGCGCACCATTTACAGCAGTGGTTCTCAACTTTTTTTAGAGACTCAAGGCATTCCTTGAAAAATGCAAGGTCTTAATTTTTACACAGTCAAAAAGCAAGTGAAAAATATTTAATAGAGTGATTCCTCTGTTGCAGAGAACTCAGAGAAACCATAGCAGGTCAGAATATTTTTAACACTATGGATTCCTCTTTGAAATCTCTGGGTTTATCTTGTGAATCACATTTGCACACCTAACAGTGGTAACATTGTGTAGCACCCCATAGCACCCATAAAAGGGTCTCAAGGAACCCCAGGGTGCCATGGCACCCTGGTTGAGAATCACTTTAAGGTCAAAAGTATACCCCAGGAACTACTTTGAAATGTATTTAGCATTACAAAGCATTCAGAAATGTAACCACAGTCACTGAAGCTGTGCTTCAAATAAGGTGCTCCACAATGCTAAGCATGCTGAAAAATCAGATCCTAGGTCCCTCAAACTGAGCACATGGAAATTAAAAGCCACATGCTTAGGATTGGATTACACGTTACAATTAGATCATGTTAAGAGCACTTAAAACTTCAATGATTACATATTAGGGCTCGTTAACTAGTGCTAAGTGCCCTTTAGGCATTTTAAAGTTATGCCACTTTAGGCCAGGATTATTTTTGAGCTCTATCGATTAGCTTGAATTAAGTTAACTTCTGGGTGTTCACCTGAGATGAAACCAAGTTACAGTCCTCCAGTATCTCAGGATGCACTGCTCCAAACTGGACTAGCCATCATCCAGGACTCTGTACACCTGGGCTGACAGCTGAGAACAGCTAGGTGGGAATGGAGCGAGTGGAGAGGGAGGGGAAAGGGCTGAAGCGTAGTAGGGGGGCATAGGACAGGAGGGGGGGGGGCCCCTCCACCACAGGATTATTATTGCCCTGCCACCCCAATCAGCCCAAGAGTGGCAGAGATGCCAGTGGCGGGGGGGTCTACTTTCCTGCCTGCTCCTGGGATCTCTGTAGATGACACTGCCCCAGCTTGCCCAGATCCAGCCCCTGGCAAGACCTGAAACTGAAAGAGAGGCAGGGAAATGGGAGTTGTGGGACAGAAAAAACTGCCAGGCAGCAGTAGGACCTGATGGGAACTGGATCCAGGTACAGAGGGCAGTACAGCGAGCCCACAGGCAGTCAGGGAATGTCCCCCTGCCCAACACACACACCCACCCACCCACCCCAGGGCTGATTGGGGTGACAGGGTGGCAATCAGGGGGTAGTGGGGCCAATAGCAAGGTGAAGGGGGGGGGGGAAAATCTGAAAGTTGACAGCTGGTGAATCCAAGCAACATGCAGGGGGGCCTTCCCCCACCTCTTCCCCAGCCTATAGTGTGGCCAGAAAGCCAGCAAGCAAGGCAGGTATGGGACAGACTTGCAGCCCCTAGTCATGCCTCTACTTGCCTGCCCTCTATCATCAGGTCTGAGCAGCGCACATTGGAGAGGGTATTAATTCCAAATCTATGACTGATCATCAGCACTAATTAAATTTAGCAAATACTAATATTCCTTAGAACTAGCACCTGCTAGGTCTAGTGTGTGATCTCTCTGCTAGTGGCCACCTGTGAAAAGTTTGGTTTAAGTGACTTGTCTTGCATGGGAACTCAACTGCAGAGATGAGGTAGAATCAAGTTTTCTAGGGCAACATTTAACTTCCCTAAGTATGAAACCATTCTTTGTCTTCCTGCAATCCCCTGCCTCATTAACACCACATTTTCCAACTTGTCCAACAAGAGAAGACAATGACCTTCATTACAGACCCTTGGTTTAGCCTCAGAATATTGCTCTTCTCCTTTTCAGTAAGTTGACTTTTTCCTCTCTGCTGCCTGGGCACCAGCAGATAGAATAATGAAGCACCAGACACAGTTGATTTGCTCTCAGTTTTTGTGCCTGGTGTCACAATAGCTCCTTATAGCTGGGATCAGTAACTGTTGGGAAAAATCCTGTTCAAACCACTACAGCCCATAGATGGAGCATGCTCAGTGCTCCATCCCAACTTGAACTATCTACTGACTACATCATATTATTAACTCACATGTCATTTCAATTTCTTTTAGTTAGCCTGAAATAATTTTTTATTCATGTTTTAAACAACCACTCCTTCTATTCATACAGTAAGTGCTTACCTTTTTTCTTGTCTAAAGTGTCAAACTTTCATTACAACACCAGTAGGAGGCACTTTTACCTAGAAAACAAAAATAAGGTTTTCAATCTGTATTAAGTAGCAACTGCCTTCATTTTTTAAAATAAAATATTCTGTATATATGGAAATGTGACATATCAGTAGTACTTCATAATAACATACTGCGTCCCGTCACCACCTGCTTGTTGCCAGCAGCAGGTGCATGCACAATTTCAGGTGGATGGAGGAGCAGGGGCTGGGGCTGCGCTGCCAAAAGAAGAATCAGGCCCCTCACAGGTCACCTGCCATCTGCCCTGATGGCTGGCATGCCAAGCAAAGTATCTTCATGTGCCACACTCTGGCACACATGCCAGGGCGTTGCAGACCCCTGATCTATAATTACGTGTCAGTTCAAGCACTTTTCTTTGCTAAAAATCAAATAGTTCGGACTGA
The DNA here is from genome assembly GCF_000455745.1 of Alligator sinensis. Lineage (NCBI taxonomy): Eukaryota > Metazoa > Chordata > Crocodylia > Alligatoridae > Alligator > Alligator sinensis. The sequence continues at coordinate 509,846 of NW_005842223.1, forward strand.
TGCCCTTTGATTAACTTAATTTGTTAAAATGAAAATTCTATATCACCTAATATGTATGTAATTATGCCAGAGCAGCTAACACACACTAATAAATTATGATCTTTTTGGCAACTCCTGTGGAAAGGTCAAAAGGGGTTCCCTCCCTCCCATTTCCTTCAGTGTCCCCTAACTGGGACAATTGGTAAAGATTTTAATTTAACGGGACATGGAAATTAACTATGCCATTAAGTCACATGTGACAGATGTCTGAATTGTATATAAAAAAAAATTATAAGCATACACACACACAGTGATTAAAAATTTATAAGTTTTCTTTGCAAAAAATAAAATTACTGTAGTATCCATGTAGCCTAGGGGATGTTATGGTAACTTTAATTACTTGTTAAACCACCTGTAAAGAGTTCAGTGATGATCAGTGTGCTTGTGTATGTATTACACATTTCATTATTAGCTCTATAAATACATCACCTTAATTTATAAATATATCATCCACAAAAACGCATTCTTTGAAATGAAACACATTTATTCAAAAGATCTCAGAATCTGCTAACAAAACTCAAGGTCAGCCTGAAAAACCTGTTTACAAATTCACTCAATGTCACCCAGGTTTTCTATAAGGATACAACAATAGCATTTCAACTTATTTGTATTCTATAATAGAAGAGCGCTTATTGGATTTTTCTCACTCATCTGTCATGCCCTTAGGGTTTTTAGATCATTAATGATCAATAGATTAGTTTAGATAAGAAAGGTAATTCAGACCATTGAAAAACAAGCAAGCTTCTCTGATGGGTCTCAGGCACCGGCAGCAAATTAATTCACTGTTTCACTCTATTCTGGATTATTTTTCTAAATGATAAAATGCACTATTTAAGGAGTGTATCTTAAAATATCAGTTATCTTATCCATACTATAAAATACCTTAATCCATACTATAACTGGTGGCTTGGTTTGTCAGTCTAAAAGAATATAAAATATATTAGTAAAGTCTTTGAAAAGATTATTAAGGCTCATATATGCGAGAGCCCAGCAGAAAAAATTATGCTGAGGGGAAACTAGCACAGGTTCATAGCAGGTAGATCATGCCTGACTAATCTAGTCTCTTTTTATGACCAGGTTACAAAACATCTGGACGCAGGAGTAGGGGTAGATATCATTTACTTAGACTTCAGGAAGGCCTCCGACAGGGTATCCCACCCCATACTGGTGAACAAATTAAGAGGCTGTGGCTTGGATGACTACACAGTCCAGCGGGTGGCAAATTGGCTAGAGGGTCGTACCCAGAGAGTGGTGGTGGACGGGTCGGTATCGACCTGGAAGGGTGTGGGCAGAGGGGTCCCGCAGGGCTCGGTCCTAGGACTGATACTCTTCAATGTCTTCATCAGTGACTTGGACAAGGGAGTGAAGTGTACTCTGTCCAAGTTTGGGGATGATACAAAACTGTGGGGGAGAAGTGGACACACTGGAGGGCAGGGAACAACTACAGGCAATGATAAATTGAAATAATAAGTTATAACGAGCAAACTAAACTATAGGAACCAAATGAAGAACCTATTCCACCCATGATCCTTATGCAACCCTCCCATTAACATCCATGGAAATGTTGGTGTATGTCAAGGAGAGTAGGCAGTCCTAAGATGTGTACTTAGGGAACTTTTGGAGGGACTGGACATGTTTAAATCAGTAAGTCCAGATGATCTTCACCCGAGGGTGCTGAGGGAATTGGCTGGGGTAATAGAGGCCTCTGGCATGGCTCTATGAGCATTCATGGTGCTCTGTCCAGGTACCAGAGGATTGGAAAAGGGCCAACGTGGTCCCTGTTTACAAGAAGGGGAGAAAGGAGGACCCCGTAATTATAGGCCAGTCAGTGTTACCTTGGTCCTTGGGAAGACCTTTGAGAAAATTATCAAGGAGCACATCTGCAAGGGCCCAACAGGGGAGGTAATGCTCAGGGGCAACCAACATGGGTTCACTGAGGGCAGGTCCTGCCTGACTAACCTGGTTTCTTTTTATGATCAGGTCACAAAGTCCCTGGATGAGGGTGTCAGGGTGGATGTCATCTTCCTGTCATCTTTAAGAAGGCCTTTGACATGGTTTCCCACCACATTCTCTTAAAAAAAAAAAACTTGGTGACTATGGCATTGATACCTACACAGTCAGATAACAATGAGAGTGTCCAGAGGAGGGCCACTTGCATGGTCAAGGGGCAGTGGAGCAGGCCCTACGAAGAGAGGCTAAAGGGCCTGAACCTATTCAGCCTCCACAAGAGAAGTCTGAGAGGGGATCTGGTGGCCATTTACAAACTCACCAGGGGGGACCAGTGGGAATTGGGGGAGGCTCTGTTCCCCCAGGCACTACCTGGGATTACTAGGAATAACAGCCACAAATTGCTAGAGAGAAGGTTCAAGCTGGTCATCAGGAGACATTACTTTATAGTTAGGGCTGCTAGGCTCTGGAATGGGCTCCCAAGTGAGGTGGTACTCTTTTCTACCTTGGGGGTCTTCAAGTGGAGGTTGGACAGATATTTGGCTGGGGTGATACGATTCTGGCACCCATTCCTGCCCAGGGCAGGAGGTTGGACCTGTTTAGGTCCCTTCCGACCCCAAGTATTATGATACTATGATACTTTGACCCACAAGCCCTAATTAAAATTCTACAGCTAAATAAATTTCATCCTCCTGATTTCAAAGACTCCAGTAATCTCATTTAGATTGGTCTCCTAATTAATTTTTAAGAATGTGTGTGAATCCTGAAGTTGCTCACAAATAATGGTTTCCTGAAGGACAGAGCACTTCCTCTGGACCAGCAAATATGGTTCTATGCAGAGCCACATTAAAGAGCCATTTGTCTTTTGTATGATGCAGTGATTCTCAACCAAGCCTTAAAATCCTTTCAAGGGTGTCACAGGGTGCAACACAACATTAGCACTGTTAGGTGCATGAACATTATTCATCAGATAAATCCAGAAATTTCAAATAGAAATTTATAGTGTTAAATGTGACACGGTGCCTCTCCAGGGGTGGCTATGAAGCCCCTGGAGCCCCTTCAGCCCTCATCCCTTCAGTTGCCCACCACACCTTGTTGTATTATACTTTTATAAGAGACAGGCGTCCTTGGGCTTCCTAAATTGGTTTCAAATGGCCACCAGGAGACTGTGGTCACTGTCTTACGGGCGAATTGCATATTTTCATTCCTCCCCTACACCATGTCCCATGCCTTGCAGATGGCACTCTCACTGATGCTCTCTTTTACTTAGCTCCTCCTTGGAGGTTTACAGACCCTCTCTGCTCCGACACTCAGCCCCTCAATAGACTCCTGTACCCTCTCTGATCCCACACTTTCAGCTCCTCAATCTGGGCTCCAGACCCTTCCCTGCATCCCTAGGAACCTCCTCCTTCCATTTACTGGGCCAGACTATAGGTCCATCTTGCCCAGTATCCTGTCACACAGTGGCAGAGTTGAATATAACCAGGGTTTTTTCCACCATTTCTCTTTCACTTGCTGGGAAGGAATCCTAGGAAGTTCTAATTCAGTGGCTGTATCGCTAACTCCTGTGCTCAGTTGCTACTGATGCCCCTTTCCTCAGCAGGCAGCACAGAGGAGTTGGGGACAGAATAGCATCCCCAAGCTGTGGAAGCACCCCAGAAATGTGTCTCAAGTGTGCATCCAGGTTGCATCTGGGGTTGAGGCACTATCCCACATACTATTCTTGATAGTATGTTTGTCTAACATTGAAGGAGGCTCCACAGTCTCCTTACACTATGTCACGGGCAGGTCCTACCGGAGGGCTGTGATCTCCTTAAGGTCCTCATCCTCTGTGCCAAGTTGGCCCAAAGGCACCCTCTAATTCTTGCCCGCCACGTCTTTGATGTTCCAATGTATTAGGGAGGCTGCCTCACCTCTCCATGGACACGGTTACTTCTGGCCCCATGAACTCCCGGACTCTTCGTGGGTCCCGCTCTACAATGGGTGCTTCAAGGGCACCCTAGCCTTATGGGCTGTGTGTGGCTTCAACCACCCCTTATACCACGCCCCAAGCCTCGCAGGTGGAACGGACGTTGGTCTGTCAAATACACTCGCCCTCTCTCTGGGGCCTTCTCTGTACTGCTACCCTCTTCTCTAGGGCCTTCTCTGTACTGCTGCCCCCTTCTGGGGCTCTCCGTGGCCACACTGGGCCTTCTCAGTAATACCACCCCTTCTCTGGGGTTCTGTGGCCCCACTGGGCCTTCTCAGGAATGCCACCCGTCTCTGGGGCCTTCTTGGTAAAGCCTCCCTGCCTCTCAGGCCTACCGCCATGCTGTCCCCTTCCTCACAGGGGCCTTCCACAGTGCTACACCTTTCCTCAGGGGCTCGCCATGCCCGCACTGGGGCTTCTCCACTGCCCCTCTCTGGGGCTGGGGTCTATGCACCCCGTACGCTGTGCCCTTACTGGTGCTGGGGTCCCCACACTGCTGTGGGTCCCCTATGAGGCCTCCTCCAACCCCTAATAGCCTCAATCAAACCACCGGTGTAATAAATAACAACAAAGCAAAACACAAGCCTCTTGGCTACAACTTAACCATAAGCCACCTGGCTATAACAACATTGCTCCAACATCCCAGAGCTGCCATCCTTTACTCGGCTTGACTAGTACCTGCGGTTCTCACATCTTAGCTCCTTTCTCTCTAGCTGCTGGCAGGGAACTGCTATCCTGGCCTCAGCCCCTGGGCTTTATAAGGGCCAGGCCCTGCCCCTTCCGTTCAGCTGACCTTCCCTGGTTGCCCCAGCAACCCACATCTGGGCTCCTTATTCCCTGCAAGGGCCCTCTCCCTGGCAGTTTCCCTTCTCTAGGAGCAGGGCACCTCAGTGCTCTGTGACACACTACTAAGGACAGTACTCAGCTTCCCTTACAGTTAGCAAGTTTTTCCTAATATCTAACTGAAACCTTTTCTCCTGTAGAGCAAACTAATTTTTTCTTGTCCTACCCTCAGTGGACATAAAGAACAATTGATGACTGTCCTCTTTATAAAAATGTTTTACAGACTGGAAGACTATTTTCATTTCCCTCATGGCATGCAGAAAAGATTTTCTTTTTCTCTAAATTTGTCTGAATTCAGATTTTGTGAAAAGTTATCAAACTAGTAACCCTAGAAACTTAAGTGCCCTATTTATCTACAGAACAGATAGAACACAGACACTGTTGTGCAAACTTCCCCACAATGCTTCCTCAATATGTCCATCCTTTCCTGGAGTTCAGTCTACATGGTTCATTCCCTCTTTTACTCTACAAGTAATTATGATGAGCTTTTTCTGGAGACCTTCTGGGGTTAGAGTAGAGAGGGAAGGAGGAGTACAAGACTGTGACCAATAAGCTCTTGTCAGCTAGTTTAGAGATTTATCAGCAAGGATCCTGGTTTTCCCCCCAATTAAAAAAAAATAAAATAAATCACAAATTGTCTGATAAAACCTCCAAAATACATGATTAAAATCAAAGCTCCCCCC
>NW_005842223.1:515357-516736 GCF_000455745.1 Alligator sinensis
CCCCCCCCCCCCCACAGCCCCCTTGACCCTGCTGGTGCCCCTCACTCCCCGTTCACAGCCCCCACCCAGCCCTGCTCATGCCTCTCACCCCCACCCCATGGCTCCCCATCTCTCTGCTGGTGCCTTTCACCCCTGCCCACAACCCTGCCTGAGGCCCAGCAACTGGGTCCACAGCCCCCTGCCCCTGGCAACTGCTGCAGTGCAACAGAGCCTGGCTCCCCTCACCTGCTGCCTGCCTACTGCAGGTTTGGGTAGGGGGAGGTGGCACCCCACCACTGCATGCACTCCCAGCAAATGGGGGGATATGTACCCCCCAGATGTGTGTGTGGGGCTTGGACTCTCACCCTGCTGCCGGGCCCTCCGCAGCCCTGCAGGTGCAACCCAGTACTGCAGGGCAGAGCAAATGTGTGCAGAAAAGCTGCTTGCCACTGCCAGCTCCACATTGCAATGCATCCTTTGCCTACACAGCTGCAGTGAGGGGCACAACCCTGCACTGCCGCCCCTGCATGCATGGCACACATTGCCATGGCAGCACGAATCTCACAGCAGCTAGCAACTTTCCTGCATGGCCCCACTCTGCCCTGCCGTGCCAGTTCGCAGCCACCAGGATGTGGAGGCCCCGGTAGAGGGCAGCAGGGTGGGATCCTGAGCCCCAGCAGACAGCCTGCCCCAACTCCACTGCACGCACAGTGCTGGGAGTCACAGGTCCCCCTACCCCTCTGGGAGTGTGCACATAGCAGGGAAATAAGCCACCTACCCACACCCCCATCCTTCTCTCCACCAGGGCCCTGTGGCTGCACATTACAGTCCCAGGCCCCAAGCCCCACACTGCTCGGCTGGGCAGTAGCCCCACCCCTGACCAACTCCCTCCCTTCCTACGGGGGCCTCAATCCTCCCCACCACTTACCCGCAGGAGCTGCTCTCCAGGTTGCCTGGCAGCCTGACTGTCCTCCTCCCGCTCCCCACCCCCCAACCCCCTACAGGCTGGAACTCTGCCAGCTTGCAGAGAGCTCATTGCAAAACTGCAAGATTCATGGGTTTCTCTGCTAAAATGAGAGAGCCACATTTTACTCCAGTAAGGGGGGAAATCCATGTTTTCCTCCATTTTTCCATGGGAAATGGAAAACCCAGATCCCTGCTTAATAGCTAATGCAACATTCAATTGTCTGTGAACCTCATCTTACAGGGACATGTTTGTGATCCAGGATAGTTATAGGAAAGGTCACTCAATTTAATAGTCTTTAATATAAACAATCAGAAGGAAACAACAACTCACAAATGGTTCACTGAAAAGAGAGCAGCTGACAATCTGACTTGCTACTCTGCTGCCCTCTCATTATAAACCCTGGTTATGTTTGCTGAAAATGGGGTTATACTGA
>NW_005842223.1:516746-523013 GCF_000455745.1 Alligator sinensis
CAGGGATGTTAAAGAATCAGTACCTACACAAAGCCTTAGAGTCACATATTGCAGGCAAAAACAATTCAACTCAGCAAACCTGAGGTGAGAGGGCCTTTGTCCTCACCACCAACCACGTAAAGAATGCAAATGTTACTAAACTGTTGGGCAATGTTTCATATAATGATTGATAAGTAATTTTGTCCTTCACCAGGCACATGGCTAGTTGCTCCTGTTTAATTGCACTTTCTGAGTTATTCAAACTATGTGCAATAGCACCTCTGATTTAGAAGATGAAAGGCTAGAGTTACCTATTCCCCAAGGAGTGTAGAATTTTCAAATGGCCACTCATGCACATGAGTCATCCAGCCCTCTGGATTTCAAAGATGAGCATTATGGATTAGTTCTCCCCAGGTATATACATTTGTTCAATTATTGGAAGCAGCTCTTGCATCAGAAAACACACAGACAGATCCTCAACTAATGTTCCTCTTTGAACAGGGGAATGGAGGGAAATGTTGCCCTCCTTTTGAATGGGGAAGGATTCCATGGGTCGTTTTTACTGTTGCTGCACAGCCAGAGGTCTGCTGCTTTAGATTATATGCTTGTCTCATATCATAACTGAACAAGTCCTAGTCAGTCCTTGACTGGGAGACCCTTATAGAATGCCTCAGATTTCAAGAGAGCATGGGGTTGGATACACCAGAACATCAGATCCCCTAGAGAGAAATTCCCATTCAGACAACTTCCTTGATATTTCTTCTAGTTATTCTTCCCTTCTAGTAGCCCTGAAGGCAATCTCTGAAACCTTCCCAATTCTGATAGCCCATCATAGTCCTTGTTCCTTTTTCTCTCCCTTGGGCCAATTTGTTCTGATTCACTGGTGCTTCTGCATCGTTTCCTGATCTATGAAGGATGAATCCAAAGAATCCAAGCATCCTGCCTTTGCTAAGACACTGTTTCATGCTGTTGTTCCTAGAACATGAGTACTGAACTCCATTCATGGGTCTTGTCCACATTCTTCTGGTAATGAATCAGATTAAAACTATTTTCACTTCCTCCCTGCCTTTACAAGCTCTGTACTTTCAGGCAGAGTTAGTCATTAAGGCCAGGTACAGATATTATGCTTTTACTGGTTTAAGTGAACAGAAACCAGTCTATGCCCATAATAGAACAGAGGTTCAGCACATACACTGGCTTAAAAATGATGGAACCCAGTCTAAGATTTATGCCTCCCTCCCACCACTACCAAAGGGCCAATGTATATTCTGTTCACTACCAACTGAATGTCCGTACCTAGCTTAAGTGCTGTAGAGACAGTAGGAGAGTCAACATTTAGTTGCTGTTTTGGGTGCACAGCCCTAAACTAGCAAATGCACATAGTAATAGACTCACAAACTCCATTATCCAAGGAACCAGACTGAACTGTAGCTTCTCACTCTAGACTGGATCCTTCCCCTGGCATACAAAACTCAATCCAGTGCAAGCAGCAGAGAGGAACAGGAATTAAAGAAAATTCTGAAAGAGAGATGAGAGATAACACCACTCAATTTGTGTCAGAGAAGTGTCACAAAGACTCCATAAAAGTGAAATGACACTATGCTTTCTGAGAGGCTGTAAATCTCACACACACTTACCCCATTTGTTGTGAGCACTGCAGAAATTACTCTTCCATAAACATAGAACTTGTAGGGAGAAAATGCAAATACAACACTGATCATATGTGGCATGACAGATGCATTAATCCTTGTATGCTTAAATAGGCCACAAACGCCACCAGAGCAATAACAGCTATGACAGTTATACCTTTGAAGGCAATGCATTGTCTTATAACGGCACAAATTGCATCCATGAACATAATTTCAACAAGTTTGGGTAGAAAGTATGTGGGATGTGTAAGAGATTCTCTGATTCACATATGGCCTGCCATGTATAATATGGCAATGAAAAGTGGTATTTTCCAGGACTAGAATTGCCAGTTCTACTGGGAATTTTAAATAACAGAGAAACTATAGTTCAAGAAAACATTAGTTTTGAAGTGTTCATTATGCAACTGGAAAAAATCTTTATTATACATAAAATGTAAAATAATTATAGCCCATACTTCCTCCCCTCAAGTACATTGAGGAGGGGTTTTTTAAATGGTAAAACTATCTTAGAGAACCTGCTATTTCTCACCTGTCTACCCTGAGCAGAATGGATGCATGCTTAGACTTCATCATGGCCATCTAACCAACAGGAAGGATTTTCTGGATTTCACATAGCCTTCAGTGAGATAATAGCTTCAGTGGAGGATTCAGATCCTCTATAATATCTTTTTTACTGACAAAAATAGGAACTTACTCTTCAAAATTGAAGGCTTCTTATCCAGGGGTACAGTTTTCATATAATCCTCAAAATCCAATTGTAATATGAATTCTTTAGTGATGCTACCACAGGGAGAACTTATATGCAAACTACTTAGGCATTTGCAGATGTCCTCCCTAAAAATCTCTTTGCTCAGTGAAAGATAATGCTTCTTAAATGTTCCATCAGAGTTAGTGTTATTCAACAGTATGATCTCAGTTCCTAAATTACTAGGTTTTTGAAAACTGTACCTTGAGTAGTAACATGAGAATGGCATGAACCTGTTTAGAAACAGAATAAATGGCAAAATATTCAGTCCTTACAGGTTTTCATATACCATCCCATAGGTTTAAGTGGTTACCTCATCCAGGATAAAAGTCCATTTGATGATGTGACACTGTACTGTCAGAACTAGATAGTGACTAAAAAACCAGCAGAGTGGAGTATCTGATTTTTGGTCTGAAGTGAAAGAGTACATTACGGAGAATGATAATGTAATTCACTAACCTGCATAAAGAGAATAGTATAGTAGAAGACTGCAGAGACAGAATGGGAGCCAGGGGCTTAAAAGATACTTTTTAAAATATATATTGCTGTGCTTTAATGAAATGAAAAAGACATACATTAAGAATTCATTGTACTGCAGAGGACAAAATGTTCATACTTGGTTACCTAAAGATAGATAATTTCATAAAAAACCCTGATTTTTACATGCCATGTATACAGCTTGCTGGAAAAAAATCAGGAGAGTTTGACCCAAATAAGAACCTGTCGTTAAACAGGTAGGTCGTTAAGTGAGGAGTACCTGTAATATGCTATTGCTTTTACTTGCAAATATAACCATGTGAACAAAAAGACATCTGGCTTAGATTGTTGAGTTCAGGGGTGTCAAATATCCAGCCTTCAGGGCTCCTACAGGGACCAGAGTTTTAGCAGTGAAACAAGCAGTGGTTGCACTAGCTCCAGTGACTGAGCCAATAGAGTGTGTGGGGATTAATATCACCACCACTTGCCCCACTGCCAAAATCCTGGATATGAATCCCCACTGGGGATTTTTTTGGCAGCAGTGGAGCGGGCGACGGTAATGTTAACCCATGCAACTCCCTGAGCTGACAGCTACTCAGGCAGCCATGGGCATAGGCACCAAGTACATGGGAAGAGGATAGGGTTACCACCCATCCCTAATTGGACAGGACAGTTCTGAAATGGGAATATCAAGTCCCGGCCCTGGGCTGCATGACTTTGGGACAGCATTTGTACTAGATTCCCAGTATCATGCAGGGATCCAGGTTTTCTGTTCACTGAGGAAAAATGTGAGAAATGGGAGGTTTCCCCTTGCAGGATGGGAGACTTCAAGCCAGCAAGGGACTGTAGAGATGCAGAGGGTGCCACATGCATGTACCCACACACACATGCACATGGCCAGGAATATAGCTCCAGGCAGCTGTGGATAGCAGCTCCCCCAGCTGCCTGCAGGTAAGTCAGAGGAGGGGCAGCAGATTGAGGCCTGCACAGTGAGGGAGGGAGTGGGGTAGGGGCTGGGCCTGGGGGTGCTGCCCAGTCAGAGCAGTTCATGGGGCCGAGGGTCTGTGGTGGGCCAGTAGGGGGTGGTCCTGCGCTAAGCCACCCACCTCACTGCGTCCGACCACCTTCCAGATTCCAAGTGCCTCCCTGGGGGTGCCTCACATCTGGCCGACCCCCTTCCTGAAGTACACCCACTAGTCTGGGGGTACAGCTGCCACCACCCAGGGACGGGCTTGATTATGGCATGATGACCCCTGGGAAACACAGGCCTAGTAGCCCTCAAGGGTACTTGACTCAGTTCAAGAACTTGGGATGCTTCCCTCAGTCAGAAGCACACATAGTGGTCTCCTTTAGTCAGTTGAACTAAGGGGACCCCAAGGCATAATCTAGGCTCACTCCCAATCAGTCTCCCATGCTAGGTACAAAGGAGAACTTTACTGGTTACAAGGAGTTGGGTTGGAATACGGTACAGAGTTGAGTAGTGTCAGAGAAATCCCATAGAGCAACAGGGTGGCTGGAGTAGCCTTTGATCACATATGAGTTACTGCAAGCTATATATATCGAGTTAGATCTCAGGTAGCTTACTCATAAGTATCATCCAGAGGCAGGTGGAGATTCCCTCTGGAGGCAGGCAGTTCCTTGATCATGAGTTTTGAGAGAGAGAGCAAGTTTCAGATGGTCCAGCCCCTCTCTTTCTCTGAGTTTTTCCCATGGCTGCTACCCCCTCCTCCCAGGCAGTCCTTAACTTATATAGCCCTTATGACTTCATTTACCTGGTCCAATGGAGGCCAGCATCTGTTGGCTGTCAGTCAACCAATTTGAACTGCACCACTGGTTGCTGGGCAGACTGGCAGTCTCTAGCCCACCAGGGAGCCCAAGCCCCTCACCCAGGTATTCAATGCCAGTCACATAGAGGGAACAGGTTTCCCCCCTCATTCAGGAATGTATCCAGCTCAGGTTACCTAAAGAGATAGGGTAAGGTGTGTACCCTCTACAGGGCCCATCCTAACCAAATTGTCACAAAGCAGAGTTTTGGGGGAGAAACAGAGGTAGCCTTCTGCCACAGGGTCAGGGTAGGGAGCAGGATAGAGCCATGGGCATCTCATTTGAGGGGGGAGGGGGAAGCTCCCTGCCACTGCACACACTCCTACAGAGGGGGAAATGGGGGGCATGTGCCCCCCAGATTTGTGCACAGGGTGGTGGTGGATGCAGTCTGCCCACTGTGCACTCGGGGCTCCCCACCCTGCTGCTCTTCCCCCAAGAGCACTGCACCAGCTACACTATGGTGAAGCACACCCTGCCCACCCAGCAGCAACAGAGGTGGCGGTGTGGAGTTGTGCCCCCCACTGCTGCCCGATGGGCAGGGGTTACCTCACCATGGCAACACAGCTGATGCAGGGCTTGGGGGGTGGGGGAAGGCAGCAGGGAGCCCAAAGCCCATAGCAGGCATCCCACATCCACATCTGCCCCTGCGGGCTCCATTTGCTCTGCTCTGTCAGTGCCACCAGGAAAGGGGTGGGGGCACCATTTTAAGCCCCCCCAGCAAAAATAAAAGTTGGCACCAATGGCCGAGGGTGTTAACATCATCCTGCTCACCCCATTACTGGAGGTAGGTCCCTACTCTGGCCCGTGAGGAGCCCCATAGTCCTCATTCAGCCCATGGGGCCAAATGAGTTTGACACTCCTGATTTAATCTCTCAAGGAGATCTTTATTTCTGCTGTTATTTTACAATTAATGTCAATTTCCCCAGCATATTTGGAGAGAGAGAGATTACTTAATTTAGATTATCATCTTTGATGATATATGAAAAGAAAAGAAAAAACTTCTTGCTAAAGAAAATTTAGTAGGAAATGAATGGCCTGCACAGATGCTTGTGTGTTGCACCTGTTTTCGTGTCCTTTTGATGGTGGTATGAAGGCATCCCATATAGAAAACACAGAATGGTGGATTACATTCTGCAAGACTGGCTACCCTCTGGGAGAAAGAATTCCCTCATCTGGTATTTAGTTCATAAAATAGAGAGTAATGCCATTCTTCTTGCAGCTCAAACACTACAACAGACTAGTGTCCTAACAGACCTCTAATTAAAAGAATCAACTTGACCTCTCTGGGTATACCATCAAAGAACAACCAGGGGAGACTCAGAGCAGAGCTCATGATACCTTGGTTAATAAGGCAAAAATGTTCAGGGAATCCCCCAAATGTAAGAAATGCTTGGCTCCCCCCTTGTTTTAACTCTGGGTATAAAAGAGATTGACCTACATCAGTTTCTGTTAAAAGATTGTACTTTTCCCCTTACATCGAAGTGCAGCTATCTCATTAAGCATCAGGGCAAAAGCAGAATAAGATAAATTTTGGGATAACAGATGATGTTTCTTCAGAAATCCTCTCATTGAAGTTATTAAGAGCAGCAGGAA
>NW_005842223.1:523044-526328 GCF_000455745.1 Alligator sinensis
TTGTTTTCTTTTTAAATTAAGTAACAAGCACTGTTCAATTGGTCTTACAACTTTCCTGAGGATATATTAGAACTATTGTGGGAGGAAGATAGCTTGACATCAAAGTAATCAGCAAGTGATTGATTTATCAGATTTAAAAACTATTAACCTACAGGAGAGAATGTTCTCCAGGGCACTAAAGTGAGCTACAAAATATTTACCAAAAAAAGGGAAAGGAAAATAAACATACTAATAAGTTGTGAACACCATTGCCTGTGGAACTCAGTTGTGTGTTATACTTTCCTGTCCAATGAGGGTGACAACTGCAGCTCCCAGGAGAGTGACAGTGGACCTAGGTACAAATGGACACTGGTAGGTAATGACCCTTTAGCTATACCAAGAGAGGCTCAGTACTTCAGTTCTAGATATCCTAGTTCAGTTGTAAATGACAACCAAGATGGCTGCCATTACATTTACTCAGTTTGAACTGGAGCAGAAAGCATATACAAAGAAGCTGGAAATGATGTGTGGTATCAAAGTCAGGACCAGAGAAAGAAAGCAATCAGTCAAGAAAGATCCTTATGCCGGACATACAAGACCCTTAGGCAAGCCTAGATGAACTCTTGTGGCTTCTCCAATCTTTTGAACTGACAGGGCTCCATATGTGAATAGGATCTTATCATTATAGTGTTTGTGAAAAAACACTAAGGCTAGGGACAGACATTACACGTAAACTGGCTTACATTATCAGAAACTGGTTTAAACGTGTAACAGAACAGATGCTTAGTGTACATAAAACAGTTTGAGAATGGCTGAAACCAGTTTGAGATAAATCTGGTTGAATGTAGTATCAGACTTAACTGATTTGGCCCAAACCTGTTTATACAATGTCTATCCCAGACCCCTTGATGGTTTAAATTAAGTCAGACTCCCCCAGCATCCCAGCATGCTCTCTCAGTCCCTGGCTGCAGCTTCAGCAGAGACTTGCTGGCACAGCAGCATCTACCTGCTCCCTTCATCCTCTCCCCACTCTGCTAGGCAGGCATTCCCCCATCCCTCACAGACACCTCTCAGCATTAGCTAGCAGACCACATGCTAGCTACCTCCTGAACTGTGGCAGACGGGACAAAGGCAGAATTAACAGATAGCTGGTAATGTCCCTCTGTTTTCTATATGGGGTGACAAACATTCCCTGCTGAGCTGTTCAGGAGGAGTGGGGGAACCCCTCCCTAATCAGAGCCTCCTACTGGGGCCTGGCTATGCCCCCCTCAGCTCAGCACTGCAGAAGGGATGGGAGGGCTACTCTAGTGCCCCTCAGCTTCTAGCCTGAGCCATTGCAGGCATGTGCCTACATTTCTGAGATGTCTGTCTGGTTACAAAATTGATTTAGCCTAGCTAGGTTAGACTAACCTGTAAAGATTGAATCAATTCAGGCTCAGGCTTTTTGAATATCTGTCCCTAGCTTAAAATGTTGTTAGTGGGCAAATAGTCCATATTCCCCTGAAACTCATCCAGCAATTAAGAACTGCCTGTCTTCACCCCATGAACTGCCTGACTTCATCCAGTCGGGCCCAGACACCGAAGCAGCTACATGTGTGCTCCAGCACACATGTGGTCTTGGCTCCCCCTGACCACAGTGGAGCAGAGCGGAGCGAAGCAGCCTGATCGACAGATAAGGAGTGATGATCAGGTAAGCCAGGGACAGTGAGGGGGAAGGGCTAGGAACCAGGCCAGCTGTAGGAATCGGGAAGGGTTTTTTTTCCACCCTCCCATCCCCATATAGCTGAGCTGGGCGGGAGCCACCCAAATAGGCCAGGCAAACAGGCACACTCTTCAGGGGAGCACCAGAGTTTGCATGGGAATTCACACAGGAAGATGAACAGGAGAGGCCAGAACTCCAAGAGTCAGCAGCTTCAGACACAGACTTCTGGTGGGTGAATGAGAAGTGGGGTTACTATGAGGGTGGTGACACGGAGTGCAGCCAGGGATCCTGCCCTGCTGCTGCCTCTGCCCTGGGGCTCCTGTGTGGCTTTCACCCAGACAGGGCCCTTGGCTGGGTCAGCAGTGCCCTGCCTCCCAGTCTGTGGGAGTTGCGTAGTGGGACCTTGGGGCCTGGGGGCAGTGTAGGGGCTGGGGAGTCCCCTCGCCTGCCCCACATGTGCCTGGATTGAGGCTGCAGAGGATGAAATTGATGGGTACTTTCATTCTCTGCAGGACCAGACACATAGTAGAGAGACACCACAAGAGGGTCTCAAGGCAGCCACATGGAAGACAGTCACCTCCAGAGCCAGACAGCATGCAGCTGTAACTGCTTCCCCAACACAACTGGGGAACAGATACGAAGTCCTGGAAGCACTGAAGGATGATGCAGCAGACGAAGTCATGGGAAGACACATCCACAGCAATCATGCAGACCAAGGGTGTTGAGGGAGATGGCAGGGGTCATCGCAGAGACCTTGGCCCAGCTGCATGAGCATTCGTGGTCAACTGGCCAGGTGCCAGGGTATTGGAAACTGGCTAAAGTGGTCCCAATTTTCAAGAAGGGAAGGAAGGAGGACCCAAGTAACTATAGGCCTGTAAGCCTCACCTCGGTGCCTGGGAAGATCTTGGAGAGAATCATCAAGAAGTATATCTGTGGGGGGCCTGCAGAGGAGATCATGATCAGGGGCAATCAGCATGGGTTCATCAAAGGCAGGTCTTGCCTGACCAACCTGATTGCCTTTTATGACCAAGTAACTAAATCCTTGGATGATGGTGCTGCCATGGACATAGTCTTTTTAGACTTTAAGAAGGCCTTTGACACTGTCTCTCACCCCATCCTCATCAATAAATTAAGCGACTGCAGCATTGATGCCTGCACAGTTGGATGGGTCAAAAATTGTCTGATGGGGTGCATCCAGAGAGTAGTGGTGGATGGGTTGTATTCAACCTGGCGAGATGTGAGCAGTAGGGTACCCCAGGGCTCAGTCCTCAGGCCCGCACTGTTTAATGTCTTCATCAGTGACTTCGATGAGGAGATGGAAAGCACACTGTCCAAATTTGCTGATGACACTAAGATGTGGGGCGAGGTGGACACACTTGAAGGGAGAGAGAGGCTGCAACTAGATTTAGACAGACTACAAAAGTGGGCAGATGAGAATAGGATGGGGTTCAACGTAGACAAATGCAGGGTGCTGCACCTTGGGAGAAGGAATCCACAGCATACATACAGGCTGGGGAGTTCCCTTCTTGAAAGCACAGAGACAGAAAGGGATCTTGGAGTCATTATTGACTCCAAGATGAACATGAGCCGCCAATGCCAGACC
>NW_005842223.1:528465-535046 GCF_000455745.1 Alligator sinensis
ACTCCCCCTCTATGCGACTTTGGTCAGGCCGCAGTTGGAGTACTGCATCCAGTACTGGGCACCACACTTCAAAAGGGATGTGGCCAGCCTGGAGAGGGTTCAGAGAAGGGCCACACACTTGGTGAGAGGGCAGCAGGACAGGCCGTATGAGGAGAGACTGAACGACCTGAACCTGTTCAGCCTCAGCAAGAGGAGGCTGAGGGGGGTCCTGGTGGCTTCCTACAAGCTCATCAGGGGAGATCAACAGCAAATAGTCAGAGCCCTTTTCTCCCCAGCACCACCTGGGGTGGCAAGAAACAATGGTGATAAACTGATGGAGAATAGGTTTAGGTTAGAGATCAGAAGGCAATATTGTACAGTTAGGGTAGCCAAAATCTGGAACCAACTTGCTAGGGAAGTGGTCCTCACCCCTACCTTGGGCAAATTCACGAGGAGGTTGGATGATCACCTGTCTGGGGTCTTGCGAACCCAGCATTCATTCCTGCCTGTGGCAGGGGGGGGGATCCCTTCAGGTCCCTCCTGACCCTAGCTACTACTATAACTATGAGCAATAACTGGGCAGACTCTGGGTCATCATGGTGGGTGACTCCCTCCTGAGAGGCATGGAAGGGCCTATTTCTCGATCGGATCCCACAGCATGGAAGGTTTGCTGCCTGCCCAGTGCCAGGATCCAAGACATCACTACAAGAATTCCCGACCTCATTCAGCCCTCCGATTACTATCCCATGGGCCTCATTCATGTGGGCATGAATGATGTGGCCAGGAATAGTCTGGACTGCAACATAAGTGACTACAAGGCTCTGAGGACCAGGCTTAGGAAGTTGGGGCCACAGGTGGTCTTCTCATCGATCCTCCTGGTCAGCAGTCACCGTCAACACCAAGATTCCTGCATCAGAGAAGCCAGCCAACCTGCGGCT
This sequence comes from Alligator sinensis, assembly GCF_000455745.1. Taxonomy (NCBI): domain Eukaryota; kingdom Metazoa; phylum Chordata; order Crocodylia; family Alligatoridae; genus Alligator; species Alligator sinensis. Next base: position 529,383 of record NW_005842223.1, read on the forward strand.
CTGGAGTTGGTGCAATCGTGTGGGTTTTGGCTTCTACAACCATGATCCACACTTCTATGAGAGAGGTCTCCTGGGATGAGATGGTCTTCATCTTTCTTCTAAAGGTAAGAGTCTGTTCTCTTACAGGTTGGCTGATCTCCTCTGAAGGGCTTCAAATTAGTTTCTTCAGGGGATGAGGATGCAGTGGACAATGAGAACCTAGGTTCAGAGAACCATGAGCCATGCACTGGATCAGCCCAGGTAAGCACTAAGGGGCCCAATAAACATCAGGACAGCGGGGTACCAAGAGCACCCATTGAGGGGCTTAAATGTCTCTACACTAATGCTACAAGCATGGGGAACAAACAGGAGGAACTTGCACTTGTGCTTGCAAGCAACAACTTTGACTTGGTTTGGCTAACAAACCTGGTGGGACCCTACTCATGATTGAGCAGTAGGCATTGAAGGTTATAGGTTTCACAGATGAGATAGAGGGGGGAAAAAGGTGGGGGGTGTTGCTTTCTATGTTAAGGAGCAATATACATCTTCTATAATCAAGATGGGATCAGAGGAGGGCCAAACTGAGGTACTGCGGGTTAGGATACAAGGAGGTCAGGGGGAAAGGGACTTGGTAGTGGGTGGGGGTGGTCTACTATAGACCACCATACCAAGAGGGTGGGCTAGACCTGAAATTCTCCAGGCAACTCTCAGAGGCTATACAGTCAAGAGATACAGTTGTCACGGGTGACCTAAACTACCCTGACATCAGCTGGGAGGATCAGTCAGCCAGAACTAATCATTCACGTAGGTTCTTAACCTGAATACAGGACCTCCACCTAATGCAGGAGGTATACAATCCCACTAGGGAGAATGCCTTGCTGGACTTGGCGCTGGCTACGGAGGACGACCTGGTGGGGGATCTGCAGGTACAAGGCAACCTAGGGGATAGTGACCATCAATTGAAGGGTGGGAAAAGTAACCAGCAGGGCAGGGCAGAAGTGTTAGACTTCCGAAAGGCTGACTTCAGTGTGCTTAAGAGATTAGTTAGTGAGGCATTAAAGCTCAAGAGCATTGACAAAATGGGGGTCTAGGAAGGGTGGTTGATTCTTCGGGTGCAGAAGGAGGCAATCCCACTGCATAGAAAATCAGGCAAAGGGGCCAAGAAACCCTCCTGGCTAAACAGGGAAATCCAGGAAAGCCTAAGGGCAAAAAAAAGGGCATATAGGCTGTGGAAGGAGGGCATAGCTATCAAGGAGGAGTATACCTCCTTGGCTTGCACTTGCCAGGAATCAGTTAGGAAGGCCAAAGCAGTATTAGAACTCAGGATGGCAACAAAAATTAAGGACAACAAAAAGTCCTTCTTCCGGTATATAGGGAGCAAAAAGAAGTAGCAGGGCAGCTTAGGACCCCTACAGGATAGACAAGGGCAGTTGGTGACAGATAGGAGGGACAAAGCAGAGCTCTTCAATGAGTTTTTTGCCTCTGTATTCTTGAACTTAGATCCAAAGAAATCTCCCAAGTGCATTACTGACAGAAGCACAAGAAACACCAGCCTACCGACTGTCAGCACCAGCCTAGTAAAGAGACACATGGAGGGGCTGGATTTGTTTAAATCAGTGGGACCAGATGAGCTCCATCCAAGGGTGCTGAAGGAATTAGCCAGTGTCATAGCAGAGTCACTGGCACAACTGTTTGAGCACTCATGGTGCTCAGGTGAGGTCCCAGAGGACTGGAAAAGGGCCAATGTGGTCCCTATTTTCAAGAAGGGGAGGAAGGAGGATCCGGGTAACTATAGACTGGTTAGTCTCACCTCTATCCTTAGGAAAACCCTTGAAAAAATTATCAAGGATCACATTTGTAGGAGTCCAGTGGGTAATATAATGCTGAAGGGCAACCAGCACGGGTTCATAACAGGAAGATCCTGCCTGACTAACCTTGTTTCTTTCTATGACCAGATCACTAAATGCTTAGATGCGGGAGTTGAGGTAGATGTCATCTACTTGGACTTTAAGAAGGCCTTTGACATAGTATCCCATCTTACTCTTACAAACAAATTGAACGGCTGTGCCATAAACGATTACATAGTCATGTGGGTGGCAAATTGGCCTAAGGGTTGTACCCAGAGAGTGGTGGTGGATGGGTCGGTATCAACCTTGAAAGATGTGGGCAGTGGGGTCCCCCAAAGCTTGGTCCTTGGGCTGGTGCTATTCAATATCTTCATCAGTGACCTGGATGAGGGCATGGAAAGTACCCTGTCCAAATTCACAGATGACACCATACTATGGGGCAAAGCAAATACACTTATGAGAAGAAACTGAATCCAGGCACACCTGGACAGGTTAGAGAAGTAGGCAGAGAACAACAGGATGTAGTTCAACAAGGACAAGTGCAAGGTGCTGCACTTAGGGAGAGGGAATCACCAGCACACCTATAGGCTTGGGGATGACCTTCTGAGCAGCACAGTGGCAGAAAGAGATCTCAGAGTCATTGCTGACTCCAAGATGAATATGAGTCATCAATGTTACGCAGTAATTAGTAGAGCTAACCGCACTTTGTCATGCATTAGTAGGTGCATCACGAACAGGTCCAGGGAGGTGATACTTCCCCTCTATGCGGCACTGGTCAGGCCACAGCTAGAGTACTGCATCCAATTCTGGGCGCCCCAATTCAAGAGGGATGTGTACAACCTTGAGAGGGTCCAGAGGAGGGCCACTCATATGGTTAGAGACCTGCAGGGAAGGCCTTATGAAGAAAGGCTGAGGGACCTTTTAACAGGTTGCCTTCCCCAGTGCCATCTTTCTGGTTATCCGTGCCTTACATGGGGCGCCCTTGTAGCCTGCTTTGGAATTCTTCAGTCCTGCCCTAATTTTTCCTGCCACATCTTGATGGAAAATGTTGTATATGCAAGCAGGAGACTGCCTAATATATTGGGTATGTTGGGGTCTCTCCTGTTATGGCCAGAACCCTGTTTTCTCTGGCTAGGCCTCCCCATCCAAACCCACTAAACAGGGTTTGACTCCGAGGCTCTAACTTTTTTTTCCTTCCAGTGCCTGGAGGCTCGTGGCCCCCCTGCTCGTGGCCCCCTTTCCTGCTCCCTTCTGGAGCCCGGCACTCCCCGGCCCAGAGGCACAGGAGCCGGACCCACAACCAGAGGGCCCCGGGCCCAAAACCGGGCGCAACCCTGAACCCGACCCTGTCAGTCCAAACAAGAAAAAAAAACAAAATACAACTGCACTCTAGTGCACCAGGCCTCCCTGGCCTTTTTAAGATAGTCCTTAGAGTATTGGGGTTTGTGTCCCCCAAAAGCTGTGCCCTTACTGGTGCTGGGGTCTGTGCCCCCAAAACTGCACCCTTGCTGGCACTGGGGTTCCCACTCCATAATGGGTCCCCAAAACAAGGCCTCCTCCATCCCCTAATAGCCTCACCCAAGCCACCGGTAAAAACAGCAAACAAAACACAAGCCCCTGCGCTATAACATAAATCCTAGCCACCCAGCTATAACATTATTCCAGTCACACCAGGGGTGCTCCATCCTTCCCCAATCTCAGGGCCATACCTGCAGTCTGGCCTCTCCCTTCTGTGCCTCCCCCCTTGGCTGCTGGCAGCAAACTGCCTGCCTGGCCTCAGCCCTGGGGTTTATACAGGACTAGGGCCCAGCCTCCTCCAGCCAGCTGACCAGGAGCAGATGTGGCCAATCCCCTCATTAACCAGTTGTCCTAGCAACCTGCACCTGGGTGTTTATCTCTGCTCTACAAGTAGCAGGCACCTTAGTGCCTTGCTACAGAGCGGCACCTTTTCAAGCCTCCACAAGAGAAGGCTGAGGGGATCTTGTGGCAGTATACAAATTCATGGGTGGGAGGGGAAGCAGGGAATAAGAGATGCTCTGTTTACCAGAGCACCACTTGGAATAACCAGAAAAACCAGCCACAAACTGATAGAGAGTAGATTTAGGTTGGACATCACTCAGAAATAACTTCTTCACAGTTAGGGTTGCTAGAATCTGGAACAGGCTTCCAAGGGAGGTGGTGCTCTCCCCTACCCTGGGGGTCTTCAAGAGGAGACGGGACAAGCACCTGTCCCCAGCACTTTTTCCTGCCACTGGCAGGGGGTCAGACTCGATGATCCATTGAGGTCCCTTCTGACCCTAGCATCTATGAATCCTCCCTTCTACCCACAGCTTCATTGCCACACTACCTTGTACCTTGCTTTGCAAATCCTCACCTCTTACCAGTATATTCTGTTCTCTCTCCCTAGGATCAGCCCTTCCTTTTTCTTATCATTGGAGCTGTAACAAGGGAGAACATCCCAGCTGCCTCTTTGTGGAGTAACAAACCTGAGAGGCAATGCTTGCCTCACATAACCTCCAATAGGAAACTGGGCAGGAGAAGCAGGTCAGTCATGTGCTCCAGTACCTCATTCCCAAAATATATAGGAACTGGAAAGACACCAGTATTCCGTGTGTGTGTGTGTGTGTGTGTATATATATAGGTGATAAAATATTGATCCTCCTTACTAAGTCTGAGATGATACTCAGGAGCAGAATGGCCTTGCTCCTTTGCTCCGTCTCCTGCTGTGAGGCAACAGCAGTTTAACAGAGCAGGGCTGAGAACAAGATGAGTAGGGGAAAATTAGTTTTGCTCTGCCAGCATATCATAGCTGACAGCTTGTTTAAATCCCGAAGCACCTTTCGAAGTTCAGCCCTAATTAGGTTTCCATGAACTCTGAGTAGAGAGCAGGGTTTATGGGAGGTTTTTATAGAGGCCTTACATATAATCACTGAGTTTTCATGAAGGCTTTTGTACAGTATCCTTCCACTAAAATATCATGCGTTTTCTGCTTTGTCCCTCTCACCACTCCTTCTAGAGATATTTTTATACATAACTAGAATTCTGAGCTCTATCTCCAGAGTACAACACAAAGCACGCTACTCTGGTTTGTAAAGACACTGTATTTCTAATTCTCTTTTTTAAAATAATTATAAATAAATATGAATACGTAAGCACAAGAATTTTCAAATACCTTCTTTTAGCCAAGGAAGACAATTCTATTTTCCTTTTTATCAGAGGGATGCATATTTATTTTAGAGAGCTCCAAAATAACACTGACACCATAAAAAAAAACCCAAAAAACAGTTTGTGACTATGTTGTGTGTGTGCAAGACTAAAACTTACATACTTTTGAAAAAGGAAAAAACCTGAACTCCAGAATATTGCAGATAGTGTTTTGTTCAGAATTTTCTCTTTTTTTTTCTTTTCTCTTTGTTTCAGAACGAAATGCACAGCCTGTACCCTCAGCCTTTTCCTTCTAGAAAAAAAAAAAAAGGAATCAAGCTAAAAATTAGATTTGATGCTGTGAAGATGAATACGCAATCGATTTCAATGGAAAAACTATATCCCATGAAATTAAACTTGTTTACTTGCTTCAGTCTTTTAAAGTATTCTAGCAGCCTGAGACAGCAAACACAATTTACCAGGCAAACAGAGCCCAGTCAAATGTGATGTTTACCCTAGCTTTAACAGTGTCATATTCCTCATATGCCCGATGGATTGACTGCTGCTGGAGAGGAAGGGCAGCGTGCTATCCTGAGGCATTGTTTCACTGTTGCTAATGGCAACTTCTCTCGTGGTTAGTTTCTCTGGTTTTGTCTTTTAAAACTAAATTTAAAATAATAGATTTGGAGGGAAA
>NW_005842223.1:535064-538008 GCF_000455745.1 Alligator sinensis
GAGAAACTCTGTTCTAGCATGTGCTCTAAATTTATCACGTCTTTTAAAAGAGCTCCTCTCTTCCCTTAAATACGTCCATAAAAAATTTAGAATTGAATTTCAGCTTGAAAAACAAACTTACTGGGCCAGGTCAATAAATAATGTTGTTCAGTATAGTCGATAAATAACCAATTTAGCTGCTTTCCAAATCCATTTGTGTCATCATGCAGACATCATGCCGCCATATAACTGATACCTAATGACTACATAACACTTCATTTATTAGAGTTAATAATTCCTGATATGCTGGAAAATGGGCTAGCATGGTTCATCATCATCCCTAATAGTTTCTTTATGAACTAAAATGTAGGCTGTCAGGGAGTGATTGGTACGCCACATGAATAAGGCTTTTTTTAATCCACTGTTTTTCATTTCAAGAGAAGGGTGTTCAAACAGAGCTGTCATAGGCCTGACATGTCATGTTATGACAGACAGAATCATTCTCCCAGGTTTTATTTGCTGAGTCTGGGAACTGCAATAGGCTAGAAAGTGAAGAAAGCAGGATTCTAGACAATAGCAGCACATAAAAATAAAATATCCATCCCAGACAGTCCTAAAACGCCTACCCTCCAAGCCATTACTCTTTGTCCAGTGTTATGAGCGCTTATCTTCCAGTCTGCAATCACAGGTTTGAAGTAGGACTCCCACACTCTCCTTCAAGATGCCTTGCTATTAAAGCTGGGTGAGAATCAGCTTTTTCATCCCTCTACCCCAGCTGAATGCTTTGACCACCAGGCTTTTCTCTCTCCAGGGTACACCTCTCTCAACCTCATCTTTAGGAGCTGTTTCAACTTTATATTAATAAAGGTACATTGGAGCGGGCACTTGAATGTAGGTCTTCTGGTTCCCAAGCAAGTTCCCTAATAACTGAGCTATACAATCAGTTGCTCACTTGCACACTCTGGATGAATGGCTATTTCTTTAGAAACAACAAGAAAGCTGCAGTAGAGATGGGTTATTAAAACAGAGGCAGACCCTGCAACCGGTGCACCTCTGAGGGATGTGGCAGACTCAAGGTCAAGTTCCTGCCTTTCCATTCTCCCACACCAGGGCCGTGCTCTCAGCCCTGTGTACTGACTAGTCTGCAGTCACACTCCAACTTGCCTTTCCATTTGGGCTAGACACATCCCTTCGAGGAGCAGAAAAAGAGTTCAGGCTTTCTTCACCCTTAATTAAAGAAGCAATGCTGTTGAACCACTGGTAAAGAGCCCTTCCCTCTGGAGTGTGTCAGGCATTTGAGATAAAGCATAATAAAGAAACAAAATTCAACAAACAACCAAAAACAAACACTTTAAAACAGTCTGCCCTGCCTCAGCTACCCTATTATTTTGCTTGGGATAGGAGTGGAGCAGGGAGACAAAGGCATTTTAATGTCACCTTTGAATTGCACGCATTCTGGAGCACTCCAGGCATTCACATCCCCGGTATAAATTAGGAGAGTACTGGGTTCTACTTTCTTTCCTTTGGCCCAGGGGATGTTTTATGAAACAGAGAATTGCTATAGCAACGAGACTGGGCTCATTTTCATTTGCCTCTGGTTCCTACCTGCACCTCAATATGCTCCCTATGGCAAGATCTGGGACTGGGGCTGGTATCAGCTATTTCAGGACTGTCAACCGAGGATAAGCATACCTCTGGGGGTGTTTGGGAAGCCCCCAGGGGGTATGCAACAGCGGAGGATTTCAATGGCTAAGGAGCATCTTTGTTTAGAGACGTTCTGTGAGGACTGTTTTTTCTCGTGTCTGAAGTCCACTCCATGATAGGATAGACTGGGCTCTTTAACCTTGGTCAGCAGCCAGTCTAGGAGTCGAGCCCTGATAAATGGACAAATGGATGATCCCCTTTGCTGTGGCAGCTCCTGCAGCCAAGCTGGTTCAAATATACTGGACCAGCCTTTCCTTTGGATTAAACTAGCAAGGCTGAAGGAGGACACTGGTGTGTGGGCAATTCAGTGTCTTCATATACACTGCTCTGGCTTCTGTGCCCTGGGGAGGTCACTCCAACTTTGTTATATCTTTCAAGCAAGGATTATGTTCAGCGAGCTGATATCTCATTCGGCATAATTCTATTGTCTCACAAGACAGACACATGCCTGCTACTAAGGCTTCTTGCATGCCACCAATGCTGTGCAAAGGGGCTTTAGTCTCATTAAGAATTGGCCTTTGAGTACAAAGCCCTTCCCTTTTCATTTCTCAGGTTACACTTTGGCACTTGTCACACCATACACCTACTTGTTTTCCAGCTGTTCAGTGAAACTTGGAGAGGGGGAGCAAAATAGATTGGACCTGAATCACTGTTGATAAAATAAAATTTTAAAATACTGAAAAATACCTTTAGAAGTGAAAACCATCTTTCAGACATCTCATAAACAGCAAAAAAGAGAAAAGGTAATTTTTAAAATTTACAAATTACTGAAGTTTCTGACCAGTACAACCAGTAAACTGATCTGATTTTGTCATCTGCTATCCTTAACTATCTGCAGTATTCACATCTGTTCTGAGCAGAACATCTCATAACAGCTTCCCATGCCATCCATGCAGAATACTAGCAATAACCAGCACCTACTAATTTAACCACAAGAGCCCTCAGAGACCATTATGCTGTTAGCAACAAGAATGACTCACTGTACCTCTGATGCCTGATGCATATACCTCAACTATGCATGAAACGAATGATTGTATTCTTACTGACAAGGCACATTGAACGTATGAGAAAAAGACAATTCTGCCTCACAATGTCAATAGCAAAAGAGATGACTTGCTATTTAATCTACCACTAGCCTGGAGTGGCAAATATCACAGTGTTGCACTGTCTTTGCAGGAACAGACAGGATAGTGTCATTCACAGTTTCAAATCACTAAACTATAGTGAGAAAAGGTTTTTATTTCTGTTTTAAAGCAGGAAT
>NW_005842223.1:538018-554785 GCF_000455745.1 Alligator sinensis
GGCCCCATGGAACTCCATCACCCAACCCCCAGTGCTGCCCATGCATCTGAGTTGACCTATGCTAGGGGTGGACAAAATATGGCTCAGGGACCAGATCTGGCCCACCAGGCCATTCTATACAGCCCACAGGGCCCCTAAAAAATTTAGAAAATTTAATATTTATTTGCTTCTGGCTGCCTGTCAAAGATGACAGGAGCCAGGGGCAGCAGGACCCAGGAGAAGCCAGCAGTGGGACCCAGCAGCAAGGCCCACGCAGCCCTGCCCCCCCAAAACAGAAGTCCCTGCCTAGCAGAAGTGTCTGGCCTGGGACTGTAGGGCTGTTCCTGCTTCCCTGAGCTAGAGAGGGAAATGCAGCCCTCGACAGCTTGCCAAAACTTGGTAAGTGGCCCTTCGCCCAAAATAACTACCCGCCCCTGACCTGTGCAGAGCACTCCAGATGGGCTCTGTGCCCATGCTAGGATTTGCACTACACATGACACCTGCCCTGGCCAGTCTGAGATGGCACTGCACTCAGCATTCAACTCCCCCCCCATAGCTGGTCCAGGACACACACCATGCATGATGTCCCCTCCCTCAGTTTGTCCATGACCTGTTGCATGAGGCAACAGTCCTGGACCAGTTGGAGTGAGTGCTATGTGTGACACTCATATTGGTCAGACCAAGAGCAGGGGGTGGAGAGGAGGAGCCACATGCGGCATGGATCTCAGACAGGAGGCATGGATTTCAGGGTGGCACCACATATAGCATAGATGCTGGAGCAGATAATGCAGACACTGGATCCAGCATCAAGGGGAGGAAGGAGAGTCCGTGGGCCTAATCTGGCCCAGGCAACAGCCCCGTACTGCTCATCCAGCTTGCAGGGCCAGATGAGTTCAACCCCCTGGTTTAAAGGAACAACACTATAACTCCATCCTCATCCCACTTTGATGGTTGTCCATTGTATCCCAGTCTTTTATTGGTATGTACAGTATATAGGAATCCTCTTAATTGGGACAGTTATTCCTAGCTAAGCCATTTTCTGTTTCTGGCATAGGCCAGTAAAGCAGCCGTCCTAAGTCAGTTTATGATTTTGTTCTGCTTATTCAGAGAAAACTCCCACTGATTAACTGATTTCAATGGGAGTTCTACCTGAGCACAGAAAGCAGTGACAAGCTAATGTGAAATCAGCTCTTATTTTATAAGGCATTGTTTGGATACAGGAAATACCATATTTTTCAAGAAAACCGGGAGAGAGAGAGGGAGAGAGGGGAAAGAAAAGTAACAGAAGTGTAGGGAGAGAAGTTGCCAATCATCCAATCTCCTGCAAGTAGGGTATGGAAAGCCTTGGCTTATTCCACATATATATATGTGTGTGTGTGTGTGGGCGGAATATATATGGCTCCTATACAACTGTCTGTCCAAACACTCGTTCCAGGAACTGGATTTATTTGAGTATGACATAGATCTTGATATACATCTATAATATATATCACAAGCTTTCATGACCCTAAACTCACTTAATCAAATGCTGTGAAAGGACATGCATAGAACAATGTATAAAATGGAGAGAATGACTAGGATACAAAAGCCAAGAAGGGAGGGAGAGTGGAGGAAGGAGAGGCAAAATGCAAGCAAGAAACTCATAGAACAAAGGAGTCACATAAACTAATCCTGGTAAGAATCCATAGCCCTTGTTTAAACCATATGTGATATACTCCAGTCTGTGGATGATTTCTTGCTCTCAGTTTCCTGTTCAAATTAGTTTTTAAAGGTTCACTATCTAAAAACAGCCACCCTCCAGTCAGGGTGGAGAGAGTCCAGGGAGGTTAAAGTGTTTTGCTACAGGCCTGCATGTCTTTCTGCACCTGATGTAAGATCAGTGTTCATTCATTCTTTCACAGAGGGAATGCCCCCTATGCCCAATGTGGACAGCAGAGGGGCACACATTGTTTATATATAAAAATGAGAACAGTGAGCCTCAAAACACAGTGGTCAATGTCCTGAGAACAGGTTAGAGTTGCCCAAATCCTGAGTGAATATACTGTAGGAAACAAGCCTGAATGAGCAGGGAAAGGGACAGGAAGTTTGACTTGGTCCTGTCCATATTTCTAATTTCTATGATTTGATACTAACATCCATTCTATTCGCATGAGAATTTTAGAATAAAAATGCCCTAACTTTGTGCTGTAAAGTATAATGCTATTTAGAAGATGATTTCAGAGTCCCCAGCCAGAAATGAGTTTCTTACGAGCTGAATTAATTTTTGCTGAATTTAACAAATAGTCGTCAGTCACCCAAAACATGTCCCCTGGAGGATCAAACAGCCAGAGAAACTTAGCATAGCTTTAAAATTGATGTGCTTAAAATATGCATTAAGTAATTCAAACCAATTTTAGGGTGTTTCAGACTATAAAGTCTGCCTTCAGCTATTGTAGATCATTGGCTCTGCTTTACAAGAAACATTTTTTCACAGGTTTATAACTTCGCTATAAAAATGTGCTCCAGGCTAAAGCTTGGTATTAAAAGGTCTCAGCAAAAGGGTATTTTTTATTACAAATTTTCCCAAACTTGGTTTAGCCATTTAAGATTATAGGAATTTTGCCCCCCCACCCCTCCCATCCCCCCGAAACATTTTACTAGTACCAGTTGTTCTTTTCCATTCCTAGGCTACAGCAAAAAAAATACCTTAGATATTTAAATAATATTTTATCAGAACAATGACTATTACCATTATTATCATTTAGTATTGTATTTATTGTGAGCAGTAGCATTTACCTAGGAACATAACTGAATGCATAACCTTAATGTCACACCAGGAGAGATTTTTGATACAGGTTATCAGGATACTAAATCCTCTAAAATTTTTGACCGACTTGTCTGTCTGTCACTTTGCCAATATATATGGTCAGATTAGAAAAGGGTTCAGAAAAGTAGTACAAGAATAATTTAAGATCTGGAAACCCTGCCATAATAGATTGAGCTTTGGTTTCTCACTTTTAACTTATTCAATGGAAGATTAAAAGGTGACCTGATCCCAGCCTAAGAAAAGTCTTTGTTAATAAACAGTTCATTAATCTAGCAGAAAAAGGCATAACAAGAGACAGTGTTTGAAAACTGGTGTTAGACAAAATCATGTTAAAAATAAGGTGCAATTTTTAACAATGAGGTTAATGAATCGTTGGAAAAACTTACCCAAGGGTGTAATTGCTGCCCATTACTTTCTGTCTTTAAATCATGATCTTTCTGAAGGATAGTCCAGGGTTCACACAGAAGCTATGAGCTTGATGAATAAATGCTTACAAGTAGAGCTTCACTCTGTGTTATATAGGAGGTCAATCCAGATGACCATAATAGACCCCCAGGCTTTGAAGTCTATGAATCTAGCAGTATTTGGAAGCCTATGAAATATTTTAGTACAAAACGAAACAATTACAGAAAGGAATATCCCTTCCTTAAGGTTCTACGTTTATAACCAAGTGGTAAAATCACAATATACACATTTAAGTTTTAACCCTGTTTTACTATTCACATGCATGAAGCTTCACCTTCCCAAAGATATTTCCCTTCCCAACCTACAAACAGCTATTATTATAGGCATTCCCATAAACATTTATTTCAGTAAGAGCAGAGAAACAGTGTTGAATTTAGCACTCTATTCACTAACTAGCATGATTATCTGAGTGATAATTTACATCGGGGTGGGCAATTATTTCGGGTGGAGGGCCGCTTACCCAGTTTTGGCAAGCTGTCGAGGGCCGCATGCATACGTGCCCCGCCCCCTGGTCACCATCTTCGGACCAGTGTCCCAATGTCTTGGGACCAATGTCTCAGGGCCAGCACCAGTGGGGCCCAGAGTGGGGGGCAGGCTGGCAGGGGTCTGTGAAGCCGGGCTGGGCTACACCAGCAGGGAGAGGGGGGAACATGCCCAGCTCCATAGAGCCCCTGCCAGCTGGGACCCTGTACTCCTGCCGCCCTGCTTTGCACCCTGCTGGTGGTGTCCCCAGGACACTGGTGCAGGCCCCATGCACCCATTCACTCCCAGTGTCCCCAGCCCCACAGTACAGGCAAGGGGCAGTGCACAGCCCTGATCCCATGCTCCCTGGCAGGGAACGAGTTGGTGTTGAGCACGGGGAAAGCGGCCCCTTCCCCGCCCTGTAGCCGGCACTCCCTGCTGCAGCTGCTCGCAGCCAGTGTGGGGCTGTCCTGAGCGGGTACAGGCAGCCGCATGCGGGCTGTGAGCAGCTGCAGTGCAGGGCGCCAGCCATGGGGCGGGCAAGGGGCTCCTTTTTCTGTGCTCAGCACCAACTTGTAACCTGCCCTCACTGCCAGTCTGGGCCCTGCACCGGCTCTGGGCTCACCCATCAGGGCTGCACTGTGGTGGTAGCAGCTGCGGGTCCCCCCACTTGCTGCGCCAGGCGCTGTTTGCCACTGCCACCTCTGGGCTGTCCAGCATGTGAGCTCCAGGTGGGCAGCAGCAGAAAATACTGCCTGGCGCAACAAGTGGGGGGGCCACAGCTGCTGCTGCCACGGCACAGCCCTGACAAGCAATCCCAGAGCTGGCATGGGGCCCAGGCTAGCAGGGGGGGCAGGTTACAAGCTGGTGCTAAGCATGGGAGAAGCATCCCCTCCCCCCACCCCGTGGCCCACACCCTGTGCTGCAGCTGCTCTCAGCCCGTGTGGGGCTGCCTGTGCCTGCTCAGAACAGCCTGCGAGAGGCTGCAGCAGGGAGCGCCGGCCACAGGGGCCACTTTTCCCAGGGCGGCTTTTCCCTGGGTTCCTTCCCTGCCTGGGGTCCTCCCCTCCCCCCAACCTTACCTGAGTTTCCGATGCAGTGCAGCCACATGGTCCCAGGCCAGAAGCCCCTGCTGTTGTGGGAGGCTGCTGGGCTTCTCCTGGGTCCTACTGCCCCTGATTCCTGTCATTTCTGACAGGAACCAAAGACAGATAAATATTAATTTTCTACATTTTTTAGGGGCCCCACAGGCCAGATAGAATGGCCTCATGGGCTGGATCTAGCCTCTGGGTCATATTTTGACCACCCCTGGTTTACATGTTTCAGGCAAGTAAGGAAAATTTCAAGTCCTTGGAAGAGAGTTACAGTTGTAAGTGAAAAACATTAAATTCAGTGGATTAAATGAATTCAACTCAAAAGTAATTCAGTAGTTTGAACTGCTTTTAATTTTAAAATTTGGGTTTCTAAAAGCCAAGTATGAGTTAATGAAACAAAATTAAGCAGCATGAAACTGCCATGATGTGAAAGTGTCAAGTTTTACTCAGCCCTAGAAATAATATGGCTTATATATAAAAACTACATGCACTAACTTAGGAGATGTTCTTATGCAGTGGATTAAATATGTCTTTTTTCCCTTGAGAATCAGTATCATAACACTTTAAATTTCTTCTAGAAATATAAATGTTGTCTGTTGCCCCCAAACAGTAAGCTCTCACTTGCCTGCCCATTCAATGTAAGCTTTTCTTGCCTCCTATACCTTTGATGTTGTCAGTGATTAAGGGGTAGGTCCTCAGTTCAGTCAAAGAGCAACCTCAGGGCTAGGGACAGACATTCAGAAAGCCTGAATTGATTCAATCGTTGCAGGTTAGTCTAACTTAGCTAGACTGAACCAGTCTGTAACCACACAGACATCCCCTCTGGACTGCAGAAATGCAGGCACATGCCTGCAGTGGCTCAGGCTAGAAGCCGGGGGTAGTAGAGCAACCCTCCCTTCCCTTCAATAGTGCTGAGCTGAGGTGGGGTGTGGTCAGGCCCCAGCAGGACACACTGATTAGGGAGGGGTTCCCCCCACCCTTCACTGTTCCTGAGCAGCAAGGGAACCAACGGAGTTACACAGTATTTAGTTACACAGCAGGGAGTTGCACAGGGAGTTGATAGCATTTATCACCCCACCAGGAAAACAAAAGCCTCTCTCATTAGTTCAAGCTCTTCTTAAACAACTTTTTGAAGGAAGGAACAGAGGGACATTGCCAGCTGACATGTTGATTAGCTCCAAAAAGCCCTAAGTGGACACTGTTCTGTCTGCCTTTCTCCTGCCTGCCTTACACAGAAACCTCTCAGCATTAGCTAGCATACCGCATGCTGGCTATGGTCTTTGCTGTGAGAGAGGGGAGGGAGGAATCCCTACTTGAGCAGGGAGTGGTGAGGGCAGTGGTCCAGCAAGTGGAAGCCAGACAGAACTAATGTGTCTGCAGTCTCCGCCAGAGCTCCAGCCAGGGAGCAGAGGGGCAGGGATGGACTGTTCTCTGGAGCAGAGAGCCCTGCCCAGGGCTGCAAAGCATCTGGGATGCTGGGGGACTCTGGTTTAAGTTAAACCAGGAAAGGGTCTGGGGCAACACTGCATAAACTGGTTAGACCCAAATCAGTTAAATCTGATACTACATTCAATCAGGTTTATCTTAGACCAGGTTTAGCCATTTTCAAACTGGTTTATGTGCACTGAATGCCTGTTCTGTTACAAGTTTAAACCAGTTTCTGATCACTTAAACCAGTTTCTTGTGCAATGTCTGTCCCTAGTCTAGATGCCTCTTCCCACTTCTTTCATCACAGGGTCATCCCTGCTCAGGTCCATGCAATGTTTGGTCTCAGTGAACCTTGCTCCACCCACCTACTAATCTTGAAGGCTTAATTCACCTAGTCTCGTTGGCAGTTTTCACCTTTAAAGCTTAGAACTGCTGAGAGATACAGATAGCAAGATTCACGGCAAAAAGCACATCGCATAACCAAGCAGTTTCTGATTTTAGACTTATCTGCTTACTATGAAGCAAGGAAATAATCTGACCAACACAGTAATATATTACACACATTAAAAAGAAGTCTAATTAATAAACAACCTTTCTGGTGTATGTAACATTAACTCTCAAAACATTTTTTATTTTCAGAATCCTATATTAACAAGGATGATATAAATGAAACCTTCAGCAACATTTTCTGTCATAAAATTAGGCCCTCATTAGTGTTATTTGTTGTAAATCTAAACAAGAGGTTTTTGTTGGTTGTTCACAGATCTATTTCAAATATTAATGTGCCGAAAATGAGGATGGCAATAAAGTCTATTGTCATGAATAAGTTTGTTTACAAAGGAATTTAAATGGAGAAAAACCAGTGTCTTTTCAACAAATTGTTTTCTCTTCATTTCTTATTAAATGCATCTTGTGCCTTTCAAAATTTCAGTTTATCTGACTATTGTACAATAGGCATTGTGTTCCAAGTTCACACCATGATTCTGTAAAATTTACCCTCCAACACACTAATGTATAGCTTCTTTCATCCTGAGATCTATGACACAGCACTGTGGATCCAGTGCTGAAAACCCTTATTACTTCTGGGAAGCATTTGTACTCACCCCAGGAGGGACAACATCTAAATAAAAACATCTCTCCAAATTGTGGTTTGGTACAGCACCTTTTTACCAATAGGGATGTGCGAAGCTTCAGTAGCCAATTCGATTCAGAGGCGGTTCGGCCCAATTCAGGAACTGAATCTCCAAATCCAAATTGAATCACGAGACCAATTAAAAGCTCCAAATCAATTTGAAGCATCCAAATTGATTCAGAAAAAGATTTGGAAAAGATTCAGCCATAGATTAAACAGTAAGTCTGTTGGGGTTCAGGGACGGAGGAGGGAAGGAAAGTGGGGGAGGGAGGGATTGGGGCTGGGACAAGCTGCCCAGTCAGGGCCGGGGTCATGGGACTCAAGGAGGGGGGTAGTGGGTATGGGATGTGGATGCAGCAGCACTGGGAGCAAGGGGTCTGCCCTGCTGCTGCTTGCACAGCTGGGGTGGGGGGGCAGAATGCAAGCACAGCTCACTCCAGGCAGAAGCGGGCAAGCAGCAGCAGGGCATAGCCCCCGCTCCCAGTGCTGCCACACTTGCATCCCATGCCCCCCCACACCAGCTGGCAAGTGACAGCAGCACCTGCCCCCCTGCACCTCCCCAGTCTCTGAGTCTGCCACTTCTCCTCCCCCTGTTACTGTCATATGCTGCCTGGGTTGTTTCCTCCCAGCACACAGCATGTACAAGCTCAACCCTTTCCCAGCCATGCAGCAGTACCCATGTTGGTTATTGGCAGGCAAGGGAAAGGAGTTTCCATATACTTGATGGAACCCATCACTAGTGGCAGCACTGGGAGCAGGGGCTCAGCCCTGCTGCTGCTTGCCCAGCTGGTGCCGGGGGGGTGCACAATGCAGGCAGGCTCGTTCCAGGCAAAAGGGGGCAAGCAGCAGCAGGGCATAGCCTCCACTTCCAGTGCTGCTGCACCCACATCAACACTGGGAGCAGGGACTCTGCCCTGCCGCTGCTTGCTAGTCAGTGTGTGGTGGGGGGAGCATGGCATGCAGGCACAGCAGCACTGGGAGTGGGAGCTATGCCCTGCTGCTGCTTGTCTCCTTCTTCCTGGAGTGATCCATGCCTGCATCACACCCCCACCCCACACTGACTCAGCAAGTGGCATCAGGGAAAGGCCCCACTCCCAGAGCTGCCATGCCCACATCCCATGCCCCACCCCACCCCAGCTGGGCATCTTGTCCCAGCCCGAGCCCTAATCACTTCTTCCCCCACTCCCCTTCCCTCCCCCATCCCCAACAGACTTACTAGCTGGAGGCAGCTGTGTCAGCTGCCTGTTTAGACTATGGCCAAATCTCCTAAGCAGCACCAAATCTTTCGGATCTGATTTGCCCAAATCAAATCAGAACAGTGATTCGAATCTCTGAACCAAATCACTGTCCTCCGAATCAGCCGAATCCGAATCGAAATCCAAAGTGAATACTTGCTGCTTCGCATAGGCCTACCATAGAACCCAAGTGCTCTCCATCTCTTTACCTAGTGGAAAGTGAGGATGTCTCTGGGAATCATCTGCCACACAATTTAAGAAACTATGATGGCAGTTTCACTAGATATGACGTGTGTTATGGATCTGAGATGATGATAGATATAGATATAATGGAAAGAACACTAGTAAATAAATGAGACCTGCAGTAGAGGACTGTGAAGCATATTGAAGCAAATGTTTTGTTTGGGGTTTTTTATTGATTTTTAATTGCAATGCAAGAGTCAGAAATACATATTTATGAATTACATACATATTAATCTGAAATATATATGACTATCATAAATAATAAGAAACAAAGGAAAGAAAAAAGGAAGGAGGGAGGAGGGTGGAGAGAAGTGGAAAAGATAGGCATGCAAGGAGTACTGTGTTTTCTCAAATCTAAGATGAGGTATTCCCCCCCACCCCACCCCCAATTAGCCTGGGGGATAAAAGCTCCTTTTCTTTCCAAAAAGGACTGATAATTGAACATGACCAAGATACATAACCAAGCAATGTATTGCATCTCCAATGTGCATCTACTATCAGTATGTCATTTATTTAAGTTTAGAGGAAGTGCAGTAAAAGGGTGTGGGGGAGAGGTCTTTTATTGTTTAAGATCAATGGTAAATATCTGAATATTCTGAATTTATGATTTCCCCTGGGATTCTTCATCTGAATACCAAAAATCTTCACTCCACTTGAGTTTTAAATAATCGGTATCAGGTTTGTTATGTGACATTGTATATTCTGGAAGTGATGGCACAGCATGGGAAAGAGATTCCAAGGCAAAAATTAGTATATCTGGAGCATTTGCACACCTAAACTCCTTAGGTCCAAACTGATTTTTGGCCATAAACTAAACAGTAAGTCTGTTGGAGTTCGGAGAGGGAGGAGGGAAGAGGAGTGGGTGAGGGAGGGATTGGGGCTGGGACAAGCTGCCCAGCCAGGGCAGGGGTCATGGGACTCAACACACATATTGCAACTCAAATATTTTCAAAAACCCAAATTCATCACATGTCTCAGAGAAGAATGTAACGTAATTTCCCACTAAAAGCTATTCTGTGCACAACAACTTTATCCATCTCCTTTTATTACATCAATTTGTGGGACCTATACTGCTAAAAGATATTACCTCAAATAGAAGCCTATGTAAGGCAATACAAAGAAGGACTGCCAAATGTAAGCTTGCCAATTTTTCCAGGCTTGTTGGGCTGCAATGATTGTAGTCATTAGAGAATTAGAAAGACAGTGACAAGTAGAGGCTGAAATATTTGATAATGGAAGGAGAAACATATGTGCCTGTTCAGTTCCTAGTCATACATGTATCAGATATATCAGTCATGCACCCTAACTTGAGCCAAATGTATCCATGGTGTAATTTCACTTGTGACATTCAATGTCTTCTTTTATCCGTTGTCCTTGTCACAGGATGGGATCCTGCATGAAGGCCGTGATCTCCCCAAAGCCCCCTTACTGTGCCAAGTTGGCCCAATGGGCACCCTCTATTCTCGCTCGCCATGTCTTTGATTGAATGATTGATAGGGAGGCTGCCTTTAAGTCCTCTTGGACATGGTCTTGATTGATTCTCTGGACCGCGTGAGTTTTCAGACCCCTGGTGGGTCCCGCTCCAAGACAGATGTCACAACGAGTGTTTCGGGGCACCCTAGCCTTATGGGATATGCTTGGCTCCAACCACCCCTTTACCATGCCCCAAGCCTCGCAGATGGTACCGATGTTGTTTGGTCTGGGCCATGTTATAATTTGGCCCTCTTGTCCTCCCTGGGATCTCCGCAGCCCCGTCTCACTCTGAGCCTCACTGACGCCTCGGCTCTCTGCAGCCCCGCAAAATGCCACGCCCTCTCTGGCGCGGGGTTCCGTGCACCCCAAATGCCACGCCCTCTCTGGCACTGGGGTCCGTGCACCCCAAATTGGGGTCCGTGCACCCCAAATGCTGCACCCTGTCTGGTGCCAGGGTCTGTGAACCCCAAATGCTGCACCCTCTCAGGCACTGGGGTCCCCACATTGCCGTGGGCCCTCTATGAGGCCTCCTCCTTCCCCTAATAGCCTCACCCAAACCACCAGTGTTATACAACAGTAAACAAAACTCAAACCCCTGGGCTGTAACAAATTTAAGCCATCCGGCTACAACATCATTCAAACCATACCGGGGGATACTCCATCCCTCAACAGTATCAGAAGCTGTTCCTGCAGTCAGGCCTCTCCCCTTTGCTTGCTCCAGGAGAACTCCTTCCCCCTTGGCTACTAGCAGGGAACTGCCTTCCTGGCCTCAGCCCTGGGGTTTATATTTGAGCCAGGCCCTGCCCCTTCTGGTCAGCTGACTGCTGGCAGGTGTGGGCCACTAGCTCGTTCTGGCTGCCCTAGTAACCAGCAGCTGGGGCTTCCAACTCACTGCTAGGGCTCTTCCCCTAGCAGTTTCAGCTCTAGTGCCCTGTGACAGTCCTATCTTTTCCTTTTGACTAACTGGGAGCTGCAGGAAACTGCAACATGCTTGTTTTCCTCCTCTTCTTTCTTCTACTCACTTAGCCTTTCCACAAGTTATGCTATGACCTTATATAAGTGTTCACAATGGGAGCACTGGGAGGCTAAATAGCAGGGGTGATATGCCTCTGATTTATTCTCCCTTGAATCCTAATTCTAGTTTCATAGTGACATGTGTCCGGGCAGCTATAAGCTGTTGTAATGCATATTGCCCTGCTGCTTCTCTGTGCTGCTCTTCATTGATTCTGGTTATAATGTGAATTCTGGGCCAAGGTTTCAAACACCCAGGGTAGGAACAGAAATTACACATAAACCCGTGTAAGTGATTGAAAACCAGTTGAAATCTGCAACACAACAGAAGTTCAATGCACATAAACCACTTCCAAAATAGCTGAAATCAGTTTAAGATAAACTTGGATAGATGTAGTATCAGACTTAACTGATTTAGGTTCAATCAGTTTATTGAATTTCTGTCCCTGATCTCCTCCTGTTTCTTGTTAACCCACCATCCCCCAGCATCCCAGGATGCTTTGCACCTCCTCGCAAGCCCACCCTCACAGCTTGGGCCTACCCTTGGCCCAAGCTGTCTTTTCCAGCAGAGCAGAGAGGGCTCTTCTCCCCCTTCCCCCCGCCCCACCACAGAGTCTGTCTGCATCTCTCACAGCCAGGGGGCAAGCTGCCGGTGGCCCAAGCAGCATCTGAGCTGTGGGGGGCCCCAGTCCTTCTATCACTGGTGGCAGCACCCTCAAGGCAGGCAGCTAGTGGTCTGGGGCTACCCCATCTTGGAGGCAGTGCCCACCAGATCCAACTCTTCTCTGAGCCCACTGGGGCTTCCAGCACTGTGTACACTGTCCACGTCATCTTCCTGCTACCTGGGACCACCCAGGAATGGGCTGGCTTGCACCTGGGAGACAGCAGAGAAGCAGCAGGAGGGGAGCTGGGTGTGCTGGCAGCCAAAGGAGGCAGCAGGGACAGTGAATGGTGTGCTGGAATCCCACCAAGCCTGAGCTTCCTCAAGCCCACCCAAGCTTCCAGCATGCTGTGCACCATCCCTGCCACTTTCTCCAGCCACCAGTACACCCAGCCACCTTCCTGCAGCTCCCCACACTGCCCCAGGGGCAAGCCAGCTGGGTCCCAGGTGATCCCAGGTGGCTGGACAATGGCAGGGATAGTGCCATGGTCACTGCTCCCCAGGCAGGCTTGAGGAAGAGTTGGATCTGGCAGGTGATGCCTCTGAGCTGAGGCAGCCCCCGACCCACAAACAGCCCACCTGGGTAGCCCTGGGGGGCACCACTGCTGCAGAGGGAAGGACCTGCAGCTCAGAGGCCACCAGCAGCTTGTGCAGAAAGGGGGGAGGGGAACAGCAAGGGGTACAATCCTTTTTTTTTTTGCGGAGCCTGCCTGTGGCCAAGGGGCAGGCTGCCAGAAGGCATTGAGCTTCGGGAGGCCCGGATCCTTCCCTCCACAGCAGTGGCACCCCCACAGGGCTGCCTGGGTAGACTGCTAGCAGGCCAGGGGCTGCCCCAGCTCAGAGGCAGCACCTAGCTGCATTCAACTGTTCCCCAAGGCTGAACTGGGGCAGCCCCCACCAGCAGCCTGCCTGAGCAGCCCCAGGGGGAACCACAGAGGGAAGGACTGGGGACCCCCACAGCTCAGGGGCCACTCAGCCTGACAGCAGCTCACTCTCTAGCCATGGGAGAGGTGGGCAGGCTTTGCTGGGGGGGAGGGGGGGAAGAACAGGCCCCTCATTGTAACAGTGACAGAAGACCCTAAATTGAAACAGTGGGGTTTTAATCATCACAAAAACCCAATGTTTCAATTTAGGGGACTAAACCCCTATCACGTGTACAAGCGCTCATTGTCAGTCTGTACTTAGCCCAAGGGATTAACTATTAAACCCTACCTTGCATGTCAGTACCCAGAATACTTTTCCAACTCTCAATATTTCACAGAGCCATTGTTTTCCTGAGCTTTGTAACACAATAGAAAGCTTTGTATTCATTTATGAGCAGTGAAAAGTAAACATTTCACATTATTCAAAATGAAACAAAATTTAAGATTTTTTTTTAGCTGTTCAGTAGCAAAATGCCACAGCCCACAGTTTCTCTCTAAGGTATATCTATATTTCTAAAATGAACCAGTGATGAGATATATGATATGATATAACTGGCTATGTTTTAGCTATAACAAAAATGTATTTCACAGCATAAAAAAATCAGTCATTAAAATGTGCTCCAGGCTAAAACTAGGCATAAAAAAGTTTCAGACCCTAAGCAACTGGATTATAAGTGAGAGTGAGAGAGAGAAAAAATATATATTCTTTTAATTTAAAAAGTCAGTACCAATTACACACTTTGGAAACTTCAGACACTTGGCTAAAATCAGCCAAAGTACATCTTAACTAAAAATAATGATACTGCTTCTGGTTACAGCAGATCTGTATTTGACCCAATAGTTGAAGCATTAACTGTGTTACCAGTGAAAAGTCAGGACTGTAGTAATGCCAAGTATCAATAGGCCCAATGTCTTTCATTGACTTTACTGGTTTCTATCAGACCCTCTGAGAGATTGTGTTGACATCAAACTTATGCCCCTTGTAACTTAAATTAGTCCCTTAAATTGCTTGGGCCTGGAGATCTCTAGTGATGAAGGGCACCTATCAAAGATCAGTAAGTTTTATTTTTAAAGATCAAGAAAAAATCTCATTTTCACATATTATGACATTTATAAAAGAATTGTTAACAGCTTGTTGAAAACATCATTTAACTACTTATCAGAGTGAAAATCTATCATGCCTCAACTCTAATAGTCCAGGTAGATTATAACAACATCCAAACATATTTTATAAGACATAATATAAATGTCACATCTGCCCAGACTGTGGTTGCCTCTTAGTCACAAGTAAAAACAATGCTTAAGCACATACTTAACTTTAATCAAACAAGTAGTCTCAATGAAGCCAGTGGAAAATACTTGTGTGTTTAACACTGGGCATTTTTAAGCAATTTACTAAATGAGGGCCTCAAAAAATAGGAAGCACAAATTCCCCATCCATGATTCTATACACTAGTTTTCTTCCCATGAGAAGCTGTAAACCATTCTGTAATTTGTTACAAATTAAGAACCAGATGAGATGCACAAATTTCTCCTTCATTTTGCCCAGTGATACAATGTCACTACAAGCTTTTATTAATGCACAGTGAGAAATGAGAGCAGATTTGTCCCAAATAGCATATGCTTGTCAATGATTTCTGGGCACTGTGCAATTAATCAATTTCTACATATATAATGTACAATATTTTCAAAGTCTTGAAAGAATATCCTAATACTATTTAATCCCTTGAGTTCAAACTGGGATGGCAATTAAATTCAGCAGAAGATAAGGGTAAAACTAAAACGTGTCTTAGTTCTATGAAAATCTTAACACACCCTTCATTTTAAACGCTCGTTTCATGGATAAGCATTCAAAAATATGCATCTGTTAGCTATCAAATATACTTTGTAGCCCTTTTCTCATGCCATTTCCTTATTAAGCACCTTTACCAGGTGGAAGCTTTGAAGAAAGGGGTGTCAAACTCATGTGGCCCTACAGGCTGGTCTGGTGCACTCCATGTGTGAGTCAAACTGAGACCCAGGCCCAACACCAGAGACCAGATGGAAGGGCTCTACAGGTTAGAATTGGCCAGTTGGCCATATCTTTGATATCCTTGTTTTAAGAAAATGTGGGAGCAATAGAAACATCAACAGGCTTTTGAATCCCAGCCCTATCCTTTCAAAAGGTGCTACAATTACTTTCTTAATTTATCTTGCCACACCTTTAAAAAAACAAAAAAACCTTAAAAAGTTACTTTTCATAGGGACCCAGTGAGAAATCTACATGTTAGACTTGTGAGATGTGGAATATACTTTTCCAAGTTTATGCTGATAGATGAAAATATCAACATTTTAAAAATATGGCTATGACACTATTGGGTCCTCAATCCTAAAAGAATGAAAATTTATCTTCCATTGGTCTCTGGATAGTTTACACTGTGCATTTGCTTGCTCTCCCTCCTGATTAAACTGGAGGAAGGAAGCTGCCACACTGAGAATGCTGATTAGCTCTGATTCACTAAGGACCTGAGTCTTTCCCCTTTGGTCAGAATGACATTATTCTTTGATATGCCACATAGATTTCAAAAAGATATACAAAAGGAAATGAATCCAGTTTATTTTTTAAATTTAGCAACACTGGAACATTTCAATATATAGAGGTACCAAAATGGACCTGCTTCACTGCTGATTTCAATGGGTGTCAAGTGATGGAATAAAAGGAGTCACACATTGGACCAAGAGCGGCGTGCTATCGGCCCTTCAGGAAAGCCGCACAAGAAAGCGCAGAGACCGCTCAGGCCACTAGCACGCCACTCCGGATCCACTTGCTGCCACCCGGGCGGGCACTCCTGAGGGAAACTCTCTGGGGGCTGAGGGAGTGGGGAGGTGTTGGGGAAAGACACATATGGAGTGCCTGCCCAGCTGGCAGCACATGGACCTGGAGTAGCGTGCTATTGGCCTGAACAGGTGTTATACAAATAGAATTTTGCCTATTGCTTTTAATATTATGTATTTCTTGAGTTTTGCATTGCCTTAAGGAACTCCATTTTGTATTGCTCTGTAGCTTGACATAAGTGCTCAACCTTTGTGTGCTGTATGTGTGAGAAAATGGGTGAGAGCATGTCTGTGGAAAGGAAAACACCAGCTGGTGACTGACTGAAGAATACAGACATATAAAAGAGCAAAACAAGAAGAATCTGCCCCAGAACAGTGAGAAAACAATGGCAATCGACCTTCAAGAAAGAACACAGTGATAACACAGCAAAAGCCCAGAGGACTGGGTGAACTGACAAGGCTATAAAAGATTTGATAGATTTCATAGACATTAGGGCTGGAAGGGACCTCGGAAGATCATCGAGTCCAGCCCCCCGCCCAAAGGGCAGGAAGTCAGCTGGGGTCATAGGATCCCAGCAAGATAAGCATCCAGTTTCATCTTGAAGGTGTTCAATGAAGGCGCTGGAACCACCTCAACCACCTCCGGTGGCAGGCTGTTCCAGACCTTGGGGGCTCGGACAGTAAAGAAGTTCTTCCTTATGTCCAGCCTGAAACGATCTTGAAGTAGTTTGTGACCATTCGACCTCGTCATCCCTTGGGGCGCTCTGGTGAACAAACGTTCCCCCAGATGCTGGTGGTCACCCCTGATAAACTTGTAGGTGGCCATCAGATCACCCCTGAGCCTGCGCTTTTTCAGGCTAAAGAGCCCCAGGGCTCTCAGCCTGTCATCGTAGGGTCTGCTTCCCTGACCTCTGATCATGCGCGTGGCTCTTCTCTGGACTCTCTCAAGCTTCTCCACATCCTTTTTGAATTGTGGAGCCCAAAACTGGACACAGTACTCCAGCTGCGGCCTCACTAAGGCCAAGTACAGGGGGAGAATGA
>NW_005842223.1:557167-588711 GCF_000455745.1 Alligator sinensis
CCCCCCGTCCCCCAACGGGCTTAGTTTAAAGCTCGGTGGAGTAGGTCAGCCAGTCTGGCTGAGAAGAGCCTCCTCCCTAGGGGAGAGAGGTGGAGGCCATCTCTTCCCAGCAGCTCGCTGCCTATCTCGCCAAAGAGCGGGCTGTGGGCATGAAAGCCAAAGCCTTCCTGACGACACCAGCGCTGCAGTCTTTGGTTGACCACATAGATCCTCCTGTCCCTTCTCAGCCCATAGCCTGAGACTGGGAGGATCGACGAGAACACCACCTGTGCCCCCAGACCCTTAAGCCCCGCTCCCAAATCACTGTAGCACCTCATGACCTGGCTGGGAGTGCTCCGAGCAGTGTCATTGGTGCCCACATGAATAAGGAGCATGGGATAGTGGTCTGTGGGTTTAAGGAGCTTTGGGATCCTCTCTGAAGATGGTATGAGACATATTGATTTTGGGTCTTGTTCTGCATGCCATCCTGGAGCATTGGTTTGTCTGACAAGATGGACTGGCAGAAGCCCGGCTCCTACTCGTGATCAACTCGTGATCAACTTGGCTGGCCACTAAGTTGATCTGAGCACTGATAAGACTGGTAACATATACCAGCACAGAACAGAAATTGGGGTATAAATGTGGTGTGTGTGTGTGTGTGTGTGTGTATTAAGCACTTAATCAATAAATGCAGCATCTTGTCTTATCCTCCCTTATAAGGTCTCACTCATAATTTGAGCAATTGGCAATTTGGGACATAGGACTCTAGGTGAGGCCTCACTGGTGCTGAATCAAGCAGAAGAATCACTTCCCTTGATTTACAAGTGCACTCCCTTTAATATAACCCATTATTCCAGGGGTTCTCAACTTGGACCCATGGAAGCATCACATCTGTCTTGCCGGGCTCCGCATGGGTCCAGAAGTTTGGCAGCAGGGGAGTGGTGGCCATTAATACAGCCCTACAGCCTCCCTCCTCCCCTGCCAAGCCCCCAACCCCTATTCCCCACATGGCTGGTCAAAGCCAAGCTACTCCCCCTTCTCCTGTAGGCAAGTCATTTCACCCCCACCTCTGGATTGGGGCTGGGCAATGCCCCCTTCCCTCCCTGCAGGACTGAACTGGAGCCTAGCCATACCTGCTTCCTTTGCCATGGGGCTGGATCAAATGCCTGCAAGGTTGCAGTGGGGCCATCTTTCCCCCTACCCCTTCCACGTAGCCATGTGGTTCCTGCTGTGCCCACCCAGGTACTGGATAAGGAGTACTGGCTGGACCCGGACTGCAGACAGACAAGGCATGCCATTGCTGGGAAGAAAGGTTGGGCACCACCACAATATTCTTTTGCAATAAGTGAACAGTGTTAGTTCTTATTCAGTTTATGGTCTATTGAAATCCCCAGGTCCTTCTCTGCAGTACTGCAGCCTAGCCAGTCATTCCCCAATCTCTATTTATGCATGCAATTATTCTGTACCAAGAGCAGGACTTTGTCCTTGTTAAATCTTATCTGACTGACTGTGGACCATTTCTCTATTCTATCCAGGTCACTCTGGATCCTAGCCCTACATTTTCAACTCCACCCCACTTAGTGTTGCCTACAAATATGCTAAGTTATGTAGCTTGGCAGCTTTCTGAGAAAGGCCCCTTTTGTATTCAATCAGGTTTAAGAGGAGAGAGAAAGAAATCTACATGGCTGGAGGACCAACAAGTTCAAATGGGCCTTTTATAGTACAAGCAGTCCTCAACTTATGACTTTGAGTTATGACAAATGGCATTTACAACATTTGAAAACTGACACCCAACTTCAAGGTTCTGATGCAGGTTTCGCCTTTATGATGCTCAACACAGCTGTGTCCAGCTGGTAAGTCTGTTGTGGTGGGGGGAGGGAAGGAGTGCGGGGGTGCAGATCAATGCCCCTACAGCAAGGGAGAGATTGCGGCTGGGACTGGGGCTGGGGCAAGCTGCCCAGCCAGGGCGGGGGGGTGGCTCTCGTTGCTGTACACCACTGGTCCAGGAAGGCATGTGGAGGCATGTGTGCCCCCAAATCTGCATGGGGTGGGTGGGGCCAGGGCTACGCTTCAGGCAGAAGGCACTGGGAGTGGAGGCTCTGCCCTCCTGATGCTCACCCAGCCAGCCAGGGTGGGGGACACAGGATGGAGCTGCTGCGCTGCCTCAGACAAGTGTTTTGCAGTGGCGGGATCTGCCCTCCCCCCATGCCTCCCAGATGAGCCATGGCTTCACCCCATCACACCCTGGCTGGGTGAGCAGTGGCAGTGGCAGGGCATGGTAGGGGCATGTGCCCCCAGATCTGCATGGGGCGGGTGACAGAGCAGGGGCTATGGGGGGCTGCAGCCACCCTAAAATTCCCCATAGCTCCTGCGCCTGCCCGGAGTACAGCTCGGTGCAGCCCTGGCGCCAGCTGCCCCGTGCAGATCTGGGGACACACACCCCCCATCCCATGCCATGCCCTGCTGCCGCTCACCCAGCCAGGGCAGGGCGGGGCAAAACTGGGTCTCATCTAGCAGGTGTGGGGAGGGGGGATGGCTCCCACCACTGCACACCGCTTTTCCAAGGCAGTGCAGCAGTTCTGTCCCATGTCCCTCCGCCCTGGCTGGGGAAGCGGTGGCAGGACATAGCCCCTGCTCCCAGCACCACCATGCCTGCCTGGAGCACAGCAGAGTACAGCCCCAGCCCCGGCCCTGGCCCCGGCCACCCCACCTGGATCCAGGGGCACATGCCCCCTCTCATGCCCTTCTGGACTGGCAGCATGCAGTGGTGGGAGCCACCCAACCCCCTCCCTGAGTCCTGCACATCCCTCCAAACCATCTGGGCAGCCCCTGTCCCAGCCTCAACCCCAATCCCTTCCTCACTGCAGGGCATTGATCTGCCCCTCCCATGCCCCTTCCCTCTTATCTCCCCCTCCCCCACCACAACAAAGTTACCAGATGGACACAACTGTGTTAGGCATTGGTACAGGAACCAATCCCCCATTTGTAACATTGCTCTTATGGGAAAATTGGTTCCAAGTTACGATGTTTTGACTTACGACGTAAGTTTTCAGGAACCAATTGTGTTGTAAGTCTGAGGACTGCCTGTAATCATGTATAATAATAAGGTTTGCTCTCCATTTCTGGAAATTATAGTCCAAAACCAATATAATCTAATCCTATGCCCGAACTGTGGTTACTAGCAGATCCTAAGATTTTCCCCTCCCTTCAAGCTATGACCACAGAAAAGTAGATGGGGATTTTTCCAACATATGACTTCTTCTATCAGTTGAGTTTTTCACATGTATGTTAATAGAATTCCAACAGATTATATAAACTCCTCAAAATAACATTTTCCTGCATCAAGACAACTGGATACTTAATTCTAGCAGTAATACCATTAGTAATGTGGTAGTTTTGTGTAAGTGGCAAGAAGTCTACTCAGAGATTGAAGACCTGCTATAGCAGTCATTGCACATACACACACACAAACACACACACACAGAGTAAAGGCAATCCTTTCCCCAAAGACCCTGGAGTCTGGTGACATAGTCTACTCTAACGTTTACAAATTTTCTATATTTAAGTGAAATGACCTTTGAGAAGATTATCAAAGAGCACATCTGTGATGGGCCAGCATCGGGAATGATGCTCAAGGGCAACCAGCATGGTTTCATTAGGGGCAGGTCATGTCAGACCAACCTGATTGCCTTTTATGATCAGGTCACAAAAGCATTGGATGCAGGTGTCACCGTAGATGTAGTCTTTCTGGACTTCAGCAAGGCCTTTGACACTGTCAACCACCCCATCCTCATTAAAAAACTAGGCGACTGTGGCACTGATGCCTACACAGTCAGATGGATTGCAAATTGGCTGAAGGGTCATACTCAGAGAGTGGTGGTGGATGGGTCATATTCGACCTGGGGGGAAGTGGGCAGCAGAGTCCCCCAGGGTTCAGTCCTTGGGCCCGCACTGTTCAATTTCTTTATCAGCCATTTGGACGACGGGGTGAAAAGCAACCTGTTCAAATTTGCTGATGACACCAAAATTTGGGGTGAGGTGGGCACGTTAGCAGGGAGGGAAAGACTGCAGAAAGACCTGGATAGGTTGCAGGGGTGGGCTAACAAAAACAGGATGCGTTTCAATACGGACAAGTGCAGGGTGCTGCACTTGGGCAGTAGTAACCAGCAGCACACTTATAAGGTGGAAAATTCCCTTCTTGAGAGAACGGAGGCAGAAAGGGATCTTGGAGTCATTAATGACTCCAAAATGAACATGGGCCGACAATGCGAGGTCACGGTTGGCAGGGCTAACCGGACCTTATCGTGCATCCACAGGTGTATCTCAAGTAGGGCAAAGGATGTGATCCTCCCCATCTACGCGACACTGGTCAGGCCACAGCTGGAGTACTGTGTCCAGTTCTGGACATCCCCACTTCAAGAGGGATGTGGACAACACTGAGAGGGTCCAGAGGAGGGTCACCCGCATGATCTGGGGACAGTAGGGCAGACCCTACAATGAGAGGCTACGGGACCTGAACCTGTTCAGCCTTCACAAGAGAAGGCTGAGGGGGGACCTGGTGACCGTCTATAAAATCACTAGGGGAGACCAGAAGGGTTTGGGGGAGACCTTGTTTCCCCTATCGCTCCCCGGGATAACAAGGAATAACAGCCACAAGTTGTTGGAGAGTAGGTTTAGATTATCCATCCATAAGAACTACTTCACAGTTAGGGCGGCTAGGATCTGGAACCGACTTCCAAGGGAAGTGGTGCTGGCTTCTACCCTGGGGGTCTTTACGAAGCGGCTCAATGCCTACCTGGCTGGGGTCATTTGAGCCCAATTTTCCTCCTGCCCAGGCAGGGGGGCAGACTTGAAGATCTACAAGGTCCCTTCTGACCCTACTTCTATGATTCTATGACCTTATCAGAGACACATGACATGTGTACCTAACAGTTTAGAAGGGGTTCACATCTGGATAACTGTATCAGATAGTTTATGATAACTTTTGTTGCACATAAACAGTAATTTTAAGGCGTGGATATAAAAGAAAATTCTTACTCATTAAATCCTTGGGTGGGCACACAATCCAAGTCACAAACTAACTATAACAAAGTTAAATTGGATCATATCATACCTTTGAATTGGTCTCACAAGAGTAAGGGAGTAATCTGTACCCATTGGTTTTCCTTCTGAGGAAGGTCCTTTCATTCGTCTCATGTCCTTGTGACAAGGTATTTAGCAGAATTAACAGGTTCCTTGGAATCTGACCTGATCACACCACGAGTGCTTCTGCTATGGCCTGAAACTTGCGGCCTTAGTGCCTGTTCCACCCCAGTCCCCTCTGAGGCAGGTGAGTGAGAAGTGGTAAATCCTTGGCTCCATAACACTGACTCCCAACATGCATTCAACGTTCTTTAGTTAAAGTGCCTCTGCCACCATTTTGAAATGCAGGACACTGAATACATGAGATGCTGTTGTGTTCTAATTAGAACACTGCAGCAGACTTGATTAATCAGGACATATTGGAGCGTGTGTAGAAGCACCCAATGAGTCCCCAAGCAAACTGGCTAGGTAGACAAATGAAAGAAAGGAGTTAAATTATGGGAAGTAATGCTAGATCAATATGTTGCTTCTCTGGAAGACCATGTGATTGTTTTAAAATCACATGTGCTGAATGTTTAATTTGGTATAGATTGTTATAGAAGTGTTCCAGACTATTTGGAGCCTACTAGGCAAACTGAGCTAGAGACCTCTATATAAAGTATAATCCCTGTGGGAAGATACAAATACACCACAAATCTCATCATCAAACCCCTGCCATATATTATAAATGAACACATGCCACCTTTTACTATCTGGGAAATTTTGGAAAGATCAAAATAGGTTCCAGCAAAATACCAAAATATCTAACACAAGAGGATAGCAAAATAGCTTTGCTACGGACCACAAGATCAACAGAAAGATTTATTGATGGCAACAGTCTGACAAAAGCAGTTTTGTCTTCCAAGCATTAAGAGATCCAGTTATCTCATACCCAACCATCAATGTCAGATAATCAGCATGACAATGAAGATAAATCCCTTGAGTTTATGACAAAAAGCTTAAAATATTTCTTCCAGCACTGGCATGGAAACAGAAGCACACATCATACTGAAAAAGCAGAGCACCATATAGGAACAGAATAAAATTGGTCCCAGAATAGAACTCTGAAGAATGCTATGGTTAATAGCTATAGAAACAGAACACCATCTGCAACAGTAACACATTAGACATGCTCTTTACATTTGTATTTAATCAAAGCAAATTTTTCAGCCTTGAGACAGGCTTCAGTTCTGAAGTATTTTAAGTTGCTTTGCAATAATATTTACAAAGGAAAGTCAAACCATCCTACAAAGTGATTTGTAAAAATGAGGTAAAACAAACATATCCTGGAGTTTAGATTCAAAAGCTTTCATCATGCTGATCCTCTGTGCTTTGAAAGAATTAACAAGACAGGAATCTTAATGTGAATCAGTTTGAACATCAGAACATAAGAAATGCTGCACTGAATCAAAATAAAGCTCCATCTAGTCCAGTACGTTGCCCTCCAGCAATGATCAGCCCCATTGCTTTAGGAGGTCACCCTAGCGCTATCTGCTGTGGAGTTCTTAATCTGTACCCCTCTGCATTAAATCTCTTTACTGGTTGATTGTTATCAGTTTACAACTGACTTAAACACCCAGGCCTGTGGTTTAATATACTTCCCAATATTTTCATTATAATTTATTCTGGTAAATCTGAATATTCTGGACATCCATATAAATAAATGTCTAACTCCTCTTTATTCTTACAAAGTTAAATGATACCTCTCTGGGTGTCTATATGTGGAGTGAGTTTCTCCAGCTTCCCTTATTTTAGAAGACTATCACAAAGCTTCACAATTCAGACATGTCTGCTGCTGAGAATCAAAGTAGAGCCCTTTGTGGTGCATCAATATGGCTCCTCATTCAGCTGCATGGATCTCTAGGTCTGGACTCACTGCCTCCACTGTACTGTCATCCATTCCTGCTCCATGAATGGAGACTGAGTCAGAACAATGAACCTGGTTCACAAAACAAAGCACTACTACCAGGGTACCACCTGGTTTTTAATACACCTGGTAAATCAGGCATCCATGAAACTGGTATTTAAAGGCATCATGCTGCTTGTCTAGCTCATCTCAGCATTAGAAAGAAAATGCTCACCCCCCCCTCCCAACACCAACCTGCTAAATATTAATTAGTACTACTTATATATTAGTATTACTTTGATGTATGTATATCTGGGTATATACACCAAAGCAATAGTAATCTGCACAGTTAATTGAATATCAAATCAGGAAATCAGGAAACCCAAAAGTTAAATAGCAATATGCATCGTTAACTTTGCTCATTCATTTAGTCATAGGCAATGCCTATGCATTTATAATTGCATAGGCAATGCATTGGGGGAACACAGGGGGCATGTGACCCCCCTAAGACTGGCCACCACCGAAACTGCTGCCGGCTCTGCACGCAGTTGCTGTTCACCCCCTCCCCCCACCCCATTGTCAACACCACCACCAGCATCTGTAGGCATTCTCTGCTTGCCGCTTGCCACCCTCCCTACCCCCCACCACTGACACCACTGCCAGCAGCTGCAGGCAGTCCCTACTTGGTGCTCGCTGCTGCTGCTGCTGGCATCTGCAGGCAGTTCCCACTCACTGCTCACCACTATGGTACCCCCCAACCCCGTCTCAGGAGTCACCAGTCATTCATGCACTAAGTAATGTGATCACATAGACAGAACTTATCAAATATATGCATTTTCTACAACCTTAAATAACATGTGAACTTCAGAGAGTGAATTTTAGTTATAGTTGTTCAAAACTGGAAAAACTACATGTGGGAAAATATTGTTTAAAAATCATCCCTTTTATTGTGCAAAAAACGCTGATAATAGAACTGGTAGAACTGGATGCATATATAGATTCCCCTAATTGATCAGTAATGATGCATCCATGTACTGCATCAAATAGTCTGCATCTAAAATGACACTATATTTATTAAATATCAATATTTTTATACAGAGTGGGATTTTAATGCAGGAGAAGTAAAAGAGGAATGGACATGGGCCCTGCAGGGGGGTAGTAGCCCCTGTGGGGCCCATTTGGCCCCTAGTGTGGGAGCTGTAGCCTTTGGTGGGGGGCAGCAAGACATATAGGTATTTAGAATTCACTTGCTGATGATGATAGAGACACTGGTAGGCATCCAATTTGCTTTAACACTGTAGTTATATTAATAAAACATTGCCCAACTGATTGCTGGCTCTCTGCCTCTCATTCTCTCTCGCTCTATATATATATAGTGGTCTTTTGTCTTAATTGTGGAGGAACATGGATTTCAGGGTATTTTACAGAGTGACTTTGGGATTTTTTTTATCAGGAATATTTTGGTGTTCAAATAGGGAACGCCAGAATTCCTGCTAGGAAGGCCAGTGGCAGGACCGTGCCTGCTCAGAGCTGGCACCTTGGACCCTGCTGGAGGTGGCTGACCTGCTGAGCAATTGCAGCCACGAGGACATGCTTTGACAGTTCAAAGCAGGCCACCACACTGAGAACATCTTCTGGGCAATATCTGCCCAGAAGGCCAGGCAGGGGGCGCACATGGCAGTAGTGCCACACAAAGGCCAACCCTGCAGCCACAGCCCACTGGCAGCTGGCCCAGAGGTGCAGATGCCTCTATTGGCTGTGTGGTCCCCGATCTGGGTCTGGCAGGTGCACAGCAGGTCATAGCCAGGCAACAGCCCCTCCACCAGACTGCTGCAGTGGGTAGGGGGTGCAGGGAACTCTCAGGGTTGCTTCAGCAGTCCAGCTGGCACAAGGGATAGTGTCCACACGTACCAATTGGCTGGGCCCCAAAAGCTCCTGAGAGGTAGTAGCCCTGAGCTACTTGCCAGGGCAGCTTTTTGTACTGCTGGGGCCAGGACAGGGCAGCTTTTTATATTGCTGGGGACAGCACAGGTGCTGACCCTAGGCTGTAGCTCCCCCTGGCTGCAGATCCAGGAGGAGCCATGCAAAGTTATTTTGCCCCAAGTGGCACAATTTGCTCCACAACAAAGTGCATATCCAAGCATGTGTGCTGAGGCAAAAAGCCCCGGCTCAAATTTGCACCGCTTCTATTTGAGCTGCTGCAATTGCACATGCTTACATGTGTGAACGCACCCACACTGTCCAAACAGAAAGGCAATTTAATAAAATATAGTTAAGGAGGAAAATGAATGGCACTCCTTGAAGTTCTAGTTACACAAAAATAACTAGCAAAGTTATGTTTATATATACAGACATACCTTACCACTCCACCCCTATACTGGAGCAACTTATTCATAAAAAGAGCTGGACCCCCAAGCTTCACTGGCTAATATATAATTAACAGTATTTCGTCCTTAGGAACTGAATACCTCTAATTCTGAGGAGTAAGTCTAATGGTTTAATACTATCTGAAAGTAGAAAATGTAGATGGATCAGATTTGAAGCAAAGCTGCTTTGGTTGCAAACCAAAATAGAGTTCATTAAGGTACTTATAAAATTAATTCAGTTTGAAGATGACAGTCATTCATGATTTCAAACAGACAGGCATATATTCTTTGAGTGGGAGACCAGGGAGATACATTTTGTCCCATGGAAGAAAACGTGAAGACAATCATGTGAATGCAAATAAATCACTCATCATCCACTGACTCAGTATTCACATATGTAGTTACAAAACTTAGTGCCTATTACTTCTATAGATTTTCATTTATTTCATACTAAACAAGATATTATGGCCTGGTTGAATGATCATGCTTTTAATCTCTTTGGAGGTTTTTGTTTGTTTTTTTCACATATTTTAAACAACCACCATCTGAAATGGTCTTTTGCAGGGTAGTTGAGCTATGTACCTCAGGTGGTCAACCAGATCCGATTTGCACTTTTCCTGGTCATAAATTTTTGTTCCCGTTATTAAGAAGTAAATTAGGGCATTTACGCACATACATTTTTGTGCTCGGACACACCAGCACATCAGAGCAAATCGAGTCTGCTCTGCATGTAAGTTGATGAGCACATGATGTGCTACATCATGTGCAGTTGTATAAGCAGCGAAATGTACATCACTGAACAGAAATTGGCAGCGGTGCACTTTTGAACTAAAACACTTTTGATGTTTTAGTTCAAAAGTGCACTGCCACCATTTTCTCAGTGCTGACATGCATTTCACCACTTATACAACTGCATGTGCCATGGCACCGGGTGCTTTTAGAAGTACCGGGCGCTGCGGCGCAAACATTTGTAAAAATGCCCTTAGACTATCAAAAATTAATCAGCTTTTCAGTAATGGGGTGGAAATCCAAATTTCTCAAACAAAATATATATGACAAATATCCTGATTAGAGACAGCACCCCTGCAGTTGCCCTAGGGGCACTAGTTACTTTGAAAGTCAGTGGGATTAGATCTCCTACATCACTTTTGCTCTTCTAAAACTCCAAAACTATACTCTCCACCTCTCCATTTTTAGTGAGTGAATATATTTCTTTCCATGGGCTTCTAGAGCCTGGAGGCATGATGAGAGCCATGTCCCAGTAGTTAACAGGCATATACATAAAACACAGCTACCCAACTGGTAGCCCATAGGCCACATGTAGCCTGAGAGTGATTAACTTGAGGACCACGAGCAGTTAATATGCAACTTGCACGTCCCTGCAGCCACCCTTCCCACTGCCACATAACAGGAAAAGACAACCCAGGGATGGGGAGGAAGTGTATGCTGCCAGAGTAGTTTTTCTCTTTTTGTTTTGGTTGTGTTTTTAAATAACCACCAAGTCTAGAATAGTCACCTGTTTGTCTACTGTTACAAATTTTAATAGTTGGATAAATAAGTGTATGATATGAAGTTTCTGGCTCTGCTAACTTTCCTTACCTTCAGCCAATGTACATTGGTTCATGTTATAGCCCAAAGCAAACGAAAGTGACAAGTTAGTTCTGTTTTGACCTGGAAGGGTGTGGGCAGTGTGGTTCCGCAGGGCTTGGTCCTTGGACCGATACTCTTCAATGTCTTCATCAGCGACTTGGACGAGGGAGTGAAGTGTACTCTGTCCAAGTTTGCGGATGACACAAAACTGTGGGGAGAAGTGGACACACCGGAGGGCAGGGAACAGCTGCAAGCAGACCTGGATAGGTTGGACAAGTGGGCAGAAAACAA
Organism: Alligator sinensis; assembly: GCF_000455745.1. Taxonomy (NCBI): domain Eukaryota; kingdom Metazoa; phylum Chordata; order Crocodylia; family Alligatoridae; genus Alligator; species Alligator sinensis. Next base: position 568,361 of record NW_005842223.1, read on the forward strand.
CAGAATGCAGTTCAACAAGGAGAAATGCAAAGTGCTGCACCTAGGGAGGAAAAATGTCCAGCATACCTACAGCTTAGGGAATGACCTGCTGGGTGGCACAGAAGCGGAAAGGGATCTTGGAGTCCTAGTGGACTACAAGATGAACATGAGTCGGCAGTGTGATGAAGCCATCAGAAAAGCTAATGGCACTTTATCGTGCATCAGCAGATGCATGACGAATAGATCCAAAGAGGTGATACTTCCCCTCTATCGGGCGCTGGTCAGACCGCAGTTGGAGTACTGCGTGCAATTCTGGGCACCGCACTTCAAGAGGGATGCGGATAACCTGGAGAGGGTCCAGAGAAGGGCCACTTGTATGGTTAAGGGCTTGCAGGCCAAGCCCTACAAGGAGAGACTAGAGAACCTGGACCTTTTCAGCCTCCGCAAGAGAAGGTTGAGAGGCGACCTTGTGGCTGCCTATAAGTTCATCACGGCGGCACAGAAGGGAATTGGGGAGGGTTTATTCACCAAGGCACCCCCGGGGGGTACAAGAAATAATGGCCACAAGCTAGCAGAGAGCAGATTTAGACTGGACATTAGGAAGAACTTCTTCACAGTTCGAGTGGCCAAGGTCTGGAACGGGCTCCCAAGGGAGGTGGTGCTCTCCCCTACCCTGGGGGTCTTTGACAGGAGGTTAGATAGGCATCTGGCTGGAGTAATCTGAAACCAGAACTCTTTCCTGCCTATGCAGGGGGTTGGACTCGATGATCTATTGAGGTTCCTTCCGACCCTAACATCTATGAATCTATGAACCACAGATCTGAAGTCTGAGAGTATTCAAGGTGAAGATGCAGTTCAGCAGAGCTGCAAAAAGCAGGTCAATTGGCACACCATACAAAACTGATTAGGAATGTATATGATCATTCAGAAGTGTAATTTTTCTCTGTGGTCAATATATTAGTTTATTATATCAGAGAGGGATGAATAGTGTATATTTATTTAGCTTCTAGTTTCTGATTCTACAGTTCAGCAACACATTCTGTAGCAACTACAATGTGCTGACTTATACCTATCAGCTCAGAGGAGCATATATCATCTATATTTAACTGTTGCTATAGTTGAGAGGGAAAGCTGTGGAGCAACAGAGGTCACTGTTCATGAAGTAGATACTTTTTACAGCACTCATTCTTTGAGTGCTGGAGATTTAATACTATCTGTTGCACTCTAAAGAGCTGAAGTACAAATAGCAGCAGAATTTACCAAGAACTTTTGCTTGTATTGGCCATGAGCTACACAGGTGGTAAATGGGCAACAAACACCCTACATCTTTTTTCTAGAAAGATGGTCACGGAAAGCACTTTTAAAAAATGGGAGTCTAAATAGAATGTTTGGATCAAGTAACTGGATGCTCAGATCAGTTCTTAAAGCAAATACATATGTGTGCTTTACATCCAAATGGCCTTTTCACTGTTTGAAATGTAAGCTATTGTGGCGTCTCTAGTGGACACTGTGAGTACAACACAGCCCTCTTGGTCAGGGTCCCCCAACTCACCTGCCATGACTTGTTGGTACCTGAAAAGAAGGAGGGGGTTCAGTGGTGTTCTTCTTCCCCTATCGACCCGAAGACGGGATACTCACAAGAGTGTCGCGGTGTTCTTCGGGGCTTTGCCTCCCCTACACCCCATCCACTCACCAACTGCTCAAGTGTTCTACTCGTTGCTCCACCAACTTCTGTAAGCCCCTTTACTATGGGGTCTAGCATCAGCTTCGGCAAACTGGTCAGTCGCCTGGATATTAATGCCTCTGGAGCCTCAATCCCTGATCCCAAAGGGCTGAGCCCCAGGCTTTTGGTGTCCTCCCCCCTCCGAGAGAGAGGGACACTTCTATAACCTTCAAAATTGAGGGGCTGGGGATTGTCTATCCCCAGCCTAATGCCCAACGCTCCTCCCCCTCCTTTGATGGGGTGTAGTGTCTTCAGGGCCACCACAGCCAGCCTCCAGAGCCACCGCCTGCCTGGTGGGCTCCCAGCTGGCTTTCTCTCCCTCTCCTCCACCGGCTTCCAGCAGGGTTTTTAAATTCCCTGTGGTGGCAGCATCAGCTGCTGCAATTAGCTGGCTGCTGCCCCGCCCGGGAAGCAGCCGCTTGAAGAGCCAGCACAATGCCGGCTTACACGGTTCCTGCTCCTCCCCACTCATCCTGGCGGTAAGCTTGCCGGGGTATGGAGGAGCTTGATCGCTCCCCCTGGGAATGCCCAGGTCTGCCCCCAGCATCCTCCATGCCTGTGGGGGCTTCTCGCCGCCACAGCTATAGAATGGAATGAGATATCTGTTTGACAACTGGACTAGCAGTAACATGAAATTTTTCTTTAGTTTTCTTTCTCTTCTTTTTGCATAATACATTGTAACACAAAACCCAGATAGCAATAATATAGGCATGTGTCATTTAAAGACATTTCTTTCATATGTCACAAGGAAGAAATATCTTCAAAAGGCAACTGCAAAGAGACAATGCTGCCAAAAACAGTGTAAAGAAAGGAAAAACAATATAAAGAAAATATAGCCTTAAAGCTGCTTTTGTGACTTAATTTTTTCTTTTCCAGAGGAGCTGTTTGATTACTCCAGAATTCATCATAAAACAAAAGAACAATGTATATGTATAGCTACACAAAGGCAGTGAAAGTCACACCAAGGAATGCTGAAGTGCCCTGTAGACACTCAAATGAAAAATAAACTTCTGTCAAGGCCATCCCGAGTCATTTCTTCCTGTTATATTGTTCTTTTTAAAATGCCTTTTATTAATTTCTTATGCTTATAACAGATCTGAAATTTATTAAAAAGTCAGTTTATACAATGACTCATTTCATAGCAAAAAATAGGAAAGACAATACAGAAGACAAGAGTCATCTCCCAGCTATCAGGCATATATTTAAAAATACATACTTGATTATGCAAGGATACAGTATGCTACCCTGACCAAACCATATGCTTTGGCAAATATAAAAGTGCATTAAGTGGGCTACCATTAATGAATGGTATCAACTCAGCCTTTCATCACTTCACGTGTCTCTGGGATATTTACCTTCACATTCTTATGACAATGGGCCTTCCTACAGAGTATAATTCTACACCTACTTTTTCTGAGTGCCCAGATGGCATGGAGCAAATGTGATATTTAAGGAAAGTTTCTGGTGCCATTGAGGTGATCAAATACAAAACCCAACTTTTACTAGGAAAACCTCTGTTTGGCTGGTAATCAGAGTAGATTTCATAGACATTAGGGCTGGAAGGGACCTCAGAAAATTGAGTCCAGCCCCCCCCTGCCCCAGAGGCAGGAAGTCAGCGGGGGTCATAGGATCCCAGCAAGATAAACATCCAAATGTCTCTTGAAGACGTTCAAAGTAGGTGTTTGAACCACCTCCGGCGGCAGTCTATTCCAGACCTTGGGGGCTCAGACAGCAAAGAAGTTCTTCCATATGTCCAGCCTGAAACGGTCATGGAGGAGTTTGTAACCATTTGACCTTGTCATTCCTTGGGGTGCTCTGGTGAACAGATGCTCCCCCAGATCCTGGTGAGCACCCCTGATAAACTTATAGGTGGCCACCAGATCACCCCTGAGCCTGCGCTTTTCGAGGCTGAAGAATCCCATAGCTATCAGTCTCTTATCATAAGGTCTGTTTTCCTGACCTCTGATCATGTGCATGGCTCTCCTTTGCACCCAAGCTTCTCCACATCCTTTTTGAAGTGTGAAGCCCAAAACTGGACACAGTACTCCAGCTGTGGCCTCACCAAGACCGAGTACAATGGAAGAATGACGTCCTGGAATGGATGTCCTGGGATGGACATAAGAGGTCTTCTCTTTCTCTTTGTGACATAGCTAAATGAGAATACAGAATGTCAGTCTTTATCATCAATTATTTATTTTTACCTGGCAATAGAAATTGTTCTATATTCCAAAATAAAAGTAGGTAAAAAAATTGAGGGCATATATCAGGGGAAAGCAAAAAATAGTGCATCAGGCTGGCACCTGGACTCCATTTCCCAGCACCCCCTACCCACATTGCTGCAGCCATTTCCATGGAGATGCCAGCAGCGGTGGGGCCATGATAGCACAGGGCCAGGATTTCCATGGAAACCGGCCCCAGCAGCTCTGACAGGACACATGGCTGGGTGCGGAGCTGCTCTGGGGGTGGGGCTGGGATCTTGTGGTGGTGACAGTGTGGTCTATAGCTGCAGCAGAGGGTATCCACTGCCTGCATACCCCTGCCCCGAGCATGTGGGCAGCAGATCACAGTTCTTCCCTGGCTTAGAACCACGTTTTCACCACTGCAAGATCCCAGCCCCAGAGCAGCTCCCCACTCAGTAGTGTCTCCCAGCTGGCATTCTGCTCCTGTCTTCCCAGAGCCAGCTCAGCTGAATCCCTAGCTGCCTTTTGAGCAGCCTATGCTGCTCGGAAGCCACACCCCCAGCGTTCGCCGATATGCAGGCTCAGGCAGCTATGGAACTTCTTAACCTTCATTGGCATCTTCTCCCAGATGCTGATCATCCCGGCTCCTAAGGTGAGTGCCAGGGCATGTCGGGCAAGGGTCTGGGCCATACTGCAGGGGGTTTTGCCTCCCCCCCCCCCCCCACCAGTCAATCACCAGCCTGTACTGGTGCTTGGAATTGTTCCATCCTAAGTGCAAAATTTTGCATTTCTCCTTATTGAACCTCATGAGATTTATTTTGGTCCAATCATCCAATTTGTCTAGGTCTCTCTGAATCCTACCCCTACCCTTCAGTGTATCTACTACTTCACCCAACCTGATGTCATCCACAAACTTGTTAAGGGTGCACTACATCCCATCTTCCAGATTGCTGATGAACATATTTAACAAAACCATCCCCAGATTGCCCTCCACTTGATACCAGCTGCCAGCATCAAGCCATTGATTACTACCCTTTTAACCCAATGATCCAGGCAGTTTTCTATCCACTTTATAGTTCATTCATCCAAACTATAATTCCTCAGCTTGCCTGCAAGAATGTTGTGAAAGACCATATTAACAGCCTTGCTAAAATCAAGGTATATCACATCCACTGCTCTCCCTGAATCCATTGAGCCAGTCATCCCATCATGGAAGACGATTGGGTTGGTCAGGCATGACTTGCCTTTGGTGAATCCATGCTGCCTGTTCCTAATCACCTCCTTCACCTCCAAGTACCTAGAAATGGATTCCTTGAGGACCTGCTCCATGATCTTTCCAGGGACTAAAGTGAGTCTAACCAGTCTGTAGTTCCCTGGATCCTCTTTCTTCCCTGTCTTAAAGATGAGCACTGTATTTGCCCTTTCCCAATCATCCAGGGCTTCTTCTGACCACCATGAGTTTTCAAAGATGGTGGCCAGTGGCTCTGCAATCATATTGGCCAACTCCCTAAGCACCCTTTGGTGAATCACATCTAACCCCATTGACTTGTACATGTCCACCTTTTCTAAATAGTTCCTAACCTTTTCTTTCACCACTTTAGGTTGCTCACCTCCTCCCCAAACTGTGCTGTCATGTGTAGCAGTCTGGGAGCTGACCTTGCCTATGAAGACTAAGGTAAAAAAAGCATTGAGTAGTTCAGACTTTTCTACATCATATGTCACTAGGTTGCTTCCCCCCACCCATTAAGTAAGGTACCCATGTTTCCCCTGATCTTCTTCTTCTTGTTGACATACTGTAACAGAGCACCCAGTGCTGTGTTACTATCAGGGGCCTGAGCAGCAACCAGGCAGCCCACAGCTGCCTGTTGTCCTAATCAAGCGGAGTTGCCTGATTGGGAAACAGGGCCCAGATAGTATATAAGGGCTAGATTCCTGAGCTGCAGGGCAGCAGTTTGCTGCTACCAGCCGAGGAGGCAACATCCAGCTGGGCTGCTGCCTGGAACACCTTGGAGGTAAGGGCTGGGGCTATGGGGAAGGAGAAGCAGAAGGCCTTGTAGTCCTAGGCATGACCTGAAACTGCACCATGCCAGGGAAGGGTGAACTGGTGGAGCTACCTGGGGCAGGGCAGCTCCCCAGAAACACCAGGCCAGTTTACCTCCTCAGTGAAAAGCAGGTAGGGGTGCCTGAAAAACCCCAGCCTCACATCCCTGGTGGGTTGTGACCTGGACAGGGGGAGCCCAGACTTACTGCAAGCACTGAGCTAGGGCTCAGGCTGGTGGAGAGACCTGTGGCAGTGCCAGTCTTGCAGGAGAGCCTGGGCACATTAGGGAGCCAGGAGTTAGGCTCCAGTGGGATGGGGCCCTGAGCCTTGGACAGCAATTAGAAAAGCTCCCAGGGTGAAGGGATATGGGTAAATTAGTTAGAGTAATGGGATGGGGCTTGGAGCCCTCGTCCTGCAGTGAGGAGCTTGGAGCCTGATGTGAGGGGCCTGGGCCCCAGGAGAGATGTGGAGCTAAGAGGCTTGGAGTCTGAGGAAGGGCTTGGAGCCTGAGGATAGGGAAGCTTGTGGCTCAGGGATGGGGCTTAGAGCCCAAGGATGAGGCCTGGAGCCCGAGGATGGGGCTTGTAGGCCCAGAGATAGAGCTGGTAGCCCAGTAGATAGAGAAGGTAATAAGTCCCAGTGTAAGGCCAGGATAGAGAACCCAGTGTGAGGGCGCTGGGACCTTAAGCTCCAGTGAGGAGTGAGAGTTCCACGTGTCTGGAGCTTGGGTCCCAGTGCTAGCTAGCTGAAGGAAACATCTGTGAGGCATGGGACACATTAAGGGGAAGTCAGAGCGTGCACAGAGACCCTTGTCATCAGGGCAAGTAAAGGGCAGCTTCCCGCCTGATTAATATCAACTAATCAGAACATCAAGGTGTGGCAGGAGAGACAGGTGGGTGGCTACCCCAGAAACAAGTGGGCCGGCCGATATTGAGATCAGCCCCAGAACACCCACTTGTTACACATAGACTTATAGTACACACTTGTTACTTATAGAAACCCTTCTTGTTACCCTTCACGTCCCTTGTCAGCTGCATGATAATGACCCTACTTAACAGACTTTTGTTCAACCTGCTGTTTAGCTCAGCTGTGTCTGCTTCTGTTTCAGATGCCTAAGGAAGAGTATTGTGAAACTGGAAAATTTGCCTACATCTATACTAGCCAAACAGTTGATCCAATAAAAGGTATCACCCACAAGGAATCTTGTCGCTCAAATATGTTCACTTTCAGACTTTAATAACTTTACCTTTATTTAAAATATAAGATTTTGCCTACACACACACACACACACACACACACCCCTCCATGACTCCTGCCAAGCTGACATAGATTTAAAGTGATAGCAATACTCCTATCATTTAACCTCACATTTTCTTTCTCTATAATAAAAATAACAGATGAGTACCCATGTAATGCAACGATATAATTCTGCCAAGGGATTTGGGTGATATAAACCATGAGAAAGAAACCCTAGAAGGATCATTACAGTTAAAAGTATGTCAGTAGTTCTGCGATAAACTCTGATTTATAGTTTGGTCATTCTAAACTGCAGTAGACTCCAACTTGTTACAAAGGACATATAAGATGTAAATTCTTATACACAAAAGGAAAGTAGAGAATAAATCAGATTGGTACAAAGTGTTATACAAAGAATTTTTAGCCATTTTAGGGATGTGTTTTTTTTTGGAGGGAGCAGTTGAGTTTTTTTTACTTTGCTTTGCCAAACTCAACCTGAAAAATGCTTATAAAAAAAAAAAAAAAGCTTATAAAAAATGAAATGGCAATTGGCATATACAATTATACCCTCACATATTTCTGGGCAGATGGTCCAGGCATCTGTACTGCTTAAAGCTTACTTCACAATTTTAACAGGTTCACTTGATAGATCTGCATTCTTTTCTTTTCTCTAGCATACTAATTTCAATGTTTTTACTCAGCACTTCATAGACATACCAGAACTTGACAGATACACAGTTTATGCTTGCTAACAGAAGAACTAAAAGTACTTATGTTCCACAATTTTACCCAGGATTGCCATGGCCCTGAGATGATAATGAAATAAAACTTTTGTTTGGCTACAAAGGTGGGAGAACTTGATATTTCTTCCCATCCTTTTAGAAGTATATTACTTCTGGTAGACAATTCGTGAAATGTAAAAGATTGTCTTTTGTATGGTAAATAACAGAGGTACGGACTTTAAAGATGAACTCTTTGGTTATCTTCCTAGGTATTTTTCTTCTCATTAGGCTTGTCCAAAGGGATCAGATATTCAATTTAAGCTTCAGGCGTAACCATAAGAATGAGGAGAATTCTATTCTACTACAGTTAAGGGAGATGCGCACGCATACCAGCAGAAATTCAGTCCAATATTTTCTCCATACTGTGCTTAAGGGATCAGCCACCAAATGAGCTACATGATTCAGATAATCTTTTTGGCTCATAATAAACTAGAAAGAGCCTTCCCCTTTTTGTCCTTGGCACTACTACCCAGACAGATGCCTGAGGGAGAAATCCACCCACCATGGATGCACAATGATAGAAACAGCATTACTATTAAAGAAAAGTCATACCTTTCTCTCAAATGCACACAAACAATGGGAATATCATTGACTTTGATAGAGTGAGTCCCAATTTACACCATACCAAGAGAAGAATGAGGCTCTTGCTTCTGGAAAATCCTGGACTGCTTCTCAAACTTGGACATGAACATTCTTAAAGCAAGAATTCCCACATTCCAGCTTCAGTGGTAAGGAGCTTTGAGCGCCATAGATACTGGAATGACCTTAGCATGGTTCTACTTTCTCCATTCAGACATGGCATGTCTTCGCACCCTACCTCTTTTAAGTTCTGATCCCAAGCTTACTGAAGTCAATAGAGAGATTCTAATGATTTCAGGAAGCTTTGGATAAAGTCCTCTAATTAGATTCTGATCCCATTCTGTAGCAGGCATTGGATTTGTGGTCTATGACAGTATGATAAGAACACTCTGAACTTATATTCAACATTTCAGTTTACACTGGCACATCTAAAGAATAAGGCAAACTATGCTCACCATGGAAGTCAAAACAGCTAAGCACGTATCCTTGTGGATATGGCTATTCATCTGTCTAGTTTCAGTGTAACTGAGCCTTTTTTCATTTTTCCTTCATTATAATTTTAAGCCACCTGCCCTTCTACCAGGATATGAATCTTAGACATAAGGAAGGAAAGAGCCCCATTAGATCATTTAGTAGCCAGATGGACTAATGTTGGATTGTTCCCTAATCTACTTCTGGTGCTTCATCTAAGTTACTCCTGATGCTCTGTATATTTGGGGAGTGAGAGATAAATATTTATCAAAAAGGAAATGCTTCTCTCTCATCCTCAGCTTTTATAATATACACACATAATTAATATGTATAGAAAGTAATAAAAGCACACATACAGAGAGGGCTGAATTCCTTATTCAAGCAGAAACTGATTTTTCCCCAAAATCTCCTCAGTTCAAGTTACAATCAAGTATTATAACACAAATGACTAAGACTGGAAATGACCTGTCATCAAAACATTGCATACAAGCCCTCAGTTTTAATGTAAATAGACAAGTATCTAATTGAAGCAAACACTGCAAAAACATAAAAATAGTAGGTGTCTGAGTGTTAGCATCACTGCTCACGAGACCAGGGTTTGAAATATGGGGAGGCACAGGGGGAGCTTATCCCCCCTGTAAGAGACAAAAGCCCTCCATAAACTCCACCCCCCCATAAGGGATGAGAACCCCCGTCCCCATCCCACACGTTTCTGAGCAGCTCAGGTGGCAGCAGCAGTGGCTCCTTCCAGCTTCTGGCTGCCACTGCCATAGACCTCTCCCAAGAGTCGGAGTGTAATTCAAACCCTGCATGAGACTGATTTTGTAACACAGAGTGTCAGAAGGAAGGAAATGAAACAGGTTTGGAGCTTAAATTCTCACACTATACCTAAATTTCAGCCCCACTCTAGTACCAGCCGAAGACCAGGGAATCCTTGAGTGATCTGGTTTATGTATTTTAAGGCTAAAAGCACTAGATTATCGTGATGGTCTGCTCTTCTCTTACATCCATGAACTAGCTATCTTTACCCTTGGGGAATCCTCCAGTAATGAAAAAAATCCTACCTTACAAGGAATATTGCTGAGAGGAAGACATGACTGGAGTTGCCACACTTGTTTCATACCTGAGGAACAGCCAGGCACATCTTACAGAAGCCTTTCTTCAAGGTGTAATAGCTGATGTCAGGGACTGACCTGATTACCAGCCAGCCTTGGAGTCAAAGGAACACAAAAGTAACAGCTCCCTTGTACGTTTACATCAAAGCGCACTAGGCAGAATTGTGCATCCAACCCAAACCCATTCTATAGCAAAATACCCATCTTTAAATAAGTACAAGGATCCTGATTTTTGACTGTCTTACACCTGATGTAGTCCTTTACACTTGTGCTATCAGCAAAAGGAACTTTGTAATATTTTACATGAATTTTACATAGGTGTAACTGACTCCATGAAGTGTAGGATAGTGGAGAATTATGACCTGAAAACAACTTAAAAGATTTCTGGGTTCTAGCACCTCACTCCAAGATAGCTATTTTCTTTTAAACACAAATGGCTTACAGTAAGAAATTAACTATGTTCATGCACTACACTAAGCTCAATTTGTAGCTTTCTCCATCGTATCTACCAAATGCATTTTGTATTGCTAACACGATGATGTGCTTGGCAAAATGCACATACAGAATAGGATTTTTATAAAGTGACAACAAAATCAAAAGAGATTCCCCAATATCAGTATTTCAGGGTTGAACAGTTATATGATTGATCACATACATCAGTCTGTTCATAAGATAGCACTTCTGTTTGGCATGTAAAGTACTTTACTGTTCCCAGTTAGGGATAATTAGGGATTTGGTATTCTACCCATATTCATTTTCAAATTACTGACCTCCTGTCTTTGAGGAAGCCTTCGCTCTTTTGCAATTTCAAATCCAGCCTCTATTCTGCCACAGCTGCAAAGATTTTTAGCACAGCAGAATCAGCAGACTCCTACTTTTCAAGAGGATATAAGCTCTGTAGAAGCCATACATGGAGCAAACACTTTGGGCTCCACCAGATCCTAGGAAGCATCTTTTTGGCTGACCAGGAAGGGTGTCAGAGTGGTTGAGTCAGAGTGGTGATTTCATGACTGTACAGATTCAGACTGACCAGTCAAATCTCCTTGCGAGAAGGAAACATAGTAGAAACAGAAACCCTGGGGCAAATTCATCTGTTGAGCACAACTAACTAGTACCAGGGTGTACCAGGGAGCTTGCTGCTCCTGCTACTTTAAGGGAAGGCAGGCTACAGGAGAAGCAGGCTGCATGTGAGGCAGAGGGCAATCAAGGAAGCCACATGATCCAAAAGGGGCTTGGCTTGCAGGATATAAGACCAGGGTCTGAGGTGGGCAGGGAGTTGGACCTGGAAGTCATGGAGAGAGCTTCTGAGCAGAAAGACTGCAGCAAGGCTCCTGACTAACACCTGAGCTGGGGCAGACAAAAATTAGTTGGTTTAGCGATTGAGACGGTAGAGGTTTCAACAGATCTGGAAGTCGATCCAGGGCCTGAGGGATAAGGGCCTAAGCTGAAGAGCAGGGCCACAGCCACAAAGTGATAAGAGCAAGCAGGGTCAGGGACCTGCAGCCCATGAGGGGCAAGGACCAGGGTCAGAGATCTGTAGCCCATGAGGGGCCAGGAGGCCTGTAGCTCAGGAGGGGGTGCAATCTTTTGGAGGTAATGAGGCCTGAACTCAAGAGGGGTAGAGAATACAGGCCTAAGCCCAAGAGCAAAGAGATGGAGGTACAGTTAGAGACACAGACCTGAGCCCAGAAAGGGCAGAGAATGCAGGCTTAAGAGGGGCAAAGATTGTTTGAGGTACAGAGGCCTGAGACCAAAGGAAGCAGGGGTGGGCAAAATACGGCCCATTTTATTTGGCCCACAGGGTCCCTAAAAAATTTAGAAAATATATATTTATCTGCTCCTGGCTGCCTGTCAAAGATGACAGGAGCTAGGGGCAGTAGGATCCAGGGAAAGCTGGCAGGACTCTGTAGCAAGGCCAGCCTGCCAGCCTGCCCTGCCCCCAGCCCCAAGCGCCCCTCCCAACCTCACCCCCACAACCGGAAGACCCTGCCTGCCACAGCTTTAACTGCTTCCTTGCCCACCGGCCGGCAGCTCCAGCATCATGTGGCCCCCAGCTGCATCACTAGACCATGGGAGAAGAGGACTCACACTGGTACCCCAGGGCCAGGAGTGGGAGGGTGTGTGCATGTGTGCACACATGCACACATGCATCCCTGCAATGAGGGAGGGGGAGAGAGAGACAGAGACATCAATGAGGGAGGGAGAGAGACAGAGTATTTGTATGTATGTGTTCATAGAGCGAGTCCCACATGCACACCCCACTATATGCATGTACCCACACACACCCTTGCACTGCCATACATGCAGGCCCCCAGACCCACACCCCCTCACACAGACCAGCCACCCTCCCTGCCCACACAGCCCCTGACAAACCCCATACCCACCTATACCCCACATATCCACACGTACACCTACATGCTCCTTTACCACACACTCACACCCCCACACCCACCCCACACCCCCACACACCAACAGTCCCCCACAAACCTATATCCATCCCTACATGCCCCACCCCCAACAATATACAAAAGAAAGACTTCATTTTAAGCTATTGTGCAATCACCTCTATGTACACCACACAAACACATGTAAATCAAGACAAAATATTTTTTTAATCAAATTAATGAATGTTGTAGATGTTCAATTTTTAGAATATAATTTGGTATTTTTCTGGTTCTGAGATGGCAAAACCCCTTGCTGAAAGGAGTATGTCTAGGGGCAAGCGGAGGGCCTTCTGGTGACAAAGATCAGGGGTTAGGGGGCAGGATTTCCAAGCACAAGATGGTGACCAGGGGGTAGGGCACCTGTCAAGGGGCAGGGCTACTGATGCGGCCCTTGACAGCTTGCTTAAACTTGGTAAGCAGCCCTCTGCCCAAAATAATTGCCTGCCCCTGTCTTAAAGCAATGAACAATGACACCTGTGTTCATGAAGATGAGATCTTGCTTGGAGAGCCCTGAGATAGCTATTGTTTTCCTAAAAGCATAATTATGTCAAGGCAAGGCAAGTGAATGGTGGTGGGGAGATTGCCCAAATAAGTTATAGGTGGCAAGGGTTGAGGGGGTCTCCAGGGGCATCATGGCCACCCCTAGAGCAAGATCCTAGGGGACAGAGACAAGAAACACTCCTTTGGTTCATGCAAATTCATGAAAAAGTTGATTCTCAATTATTTGCACATCTTCCATGTCACTTAGAGTAGATTTTGGACAAAAATTAATTGTCAACTTACTCATCTATACAGGACTGCATATAGAAGCCACCTTACTTGACTGTTTCCACTTCTAACTATACAGTGGCTCAGTCTCCTTTCAGAGTTGGCTCAAGCCAAGCTTACTCTTTCAAGCTAACCTTTTTGGAGTCTGTAAGGATTTTTTTTTGAAAGTTAATAAGATGCCTGGTGAAGACCTAGCCCTGGAAAATTGTAGGTACTTAGACAGGGAAAGTCATACTGCTAATGCAGACAGTTGAGATGGTTAGACTTTAGACTTCTAGATTTTTGTAACAGTATATTAAAAATTCAAATGATGGCAGCTGAGAAAAGCAGAAAGCAGAGGAAAGAACCCATTTTTCAAATACATTCAGTACCAAAAATTAAGGGAAGGTAAATCCAGCAGAAATAGAATTGTTTATAATTCAAAGATTTTTCAGGCAGCCTCAGCAGCTCTTTATAATTACTGCCTGACAGTGAGGATTTATCCCCATGTATGGATGGCTTGGATCCATTATTTACCATTTATTCTAGTTTGTGTGTCTTGTGTGCGTTTAAAAACTCTTTCTTCCTGCTTGATTGACTGACATGTTCCTTTCTTGACATCAACTGGGGAGATCATTATTTAATGGAAAACAACTGCAGTTTTCAAATTACTTATATCTAACAAGGCTCTATTTCATTATCCTACTGGCTGAAATTCTGAGTCAACATTCATAACTCACACACTTAAGTTTTAATGCAAGTATGTATGCATTGTTGAGAAATTATTTATAATATTTTAAATATTTTAGTCTGAGAGAATACACAGACATTCACTGAGAAAAGGACCCCAAAAAAGGTGCCGCTTGGAATAAAATAAAATTGAGCCAGAGTCCAATGTCTTTTTGCACAGAATAACGTAACAGATGCAATAAAATTACCAGTTTATTCAGACAACTAGCTATATAAAATAGTTCCTTCTCACTCAACACATCCATTCCTTGACTGTATTCAGAGGCTATCTATGGACTCTGCTGATAAAAGCAGAGTCTTTAATTTTTTTCCCCTCCTATTATGCATTGCTGAGTCAATACAGCTACAGGAGAAGGAACTGAATTCTACTGCAATTCATGATTCAAAATCAGAACTGTAATTCAAGATCCATATGAAGGTCAAACTCTGCCCTCAAGTGGGATGAACTCCCCTCTTGAAGGTAACAGAGCTGGACAGATGTATCTAAGAGTTTCAATAGAGTCACTTTGTCAGGGCGTCTAAGGAGTCACCAGAGTGCAGAACAGATTAAGAAAGACAGGGCATCTTGGATCATCCTGGACTCCCGCAGCTCTCCCCAAAATTCACTGGGTTGGAGGCCCCTGTGGCCTGCTCCTTGCAACAAACAGAATTGCTGACATTTTTATTTTTGTCTCCTGTTATCTCAGTCTGCAAGTGTTTTTTCTCAACTGCTTTTCATCAAGTTCTTTACTTCAAGTACTGCTAATACATTTAACAAGGCAGAGTGGGGCTTGGCAGTGGAGACCTGAACTGATAAATTAAAGATAATTCCTCAATGAGTCACTTGTGAATTGTAAACCTTTGTTTGTTACAGTGGAGAACAAACTACAATTCACAAACTGTTGTTATCTTGTTATTCAGTAGGCTGTGCAGTACTCCAGGTTTCTTCATTTTCTTTGAGGTAACAGTCATAAATTAAAACACTTGAATTTTTAAAGTAAAATGTGTATATAATATATTTGAGAAATAAAGAACACCAGCACAAAATCAAAAGCAGTCATGAGTCCCAGAGTTTCTTGTCCACTCTATTTCTTGTATTTACTGATATTTACTCCAGATTTCATACCTGGATACTTTTCAAGCAACTCAAACTGCTTTATTAAGACCAGCAGTTCAGAGACTGAAGCATTTAACAAGTGTCTAGAGCTGAAGACCATGTAACCCTGAAGTACTTACAAAAGAGTTAGCTGCCAGGATATGAGAGCAGAAGAATTATTGAGCTAGGATACCAGACTGTTACCTTCATTACAAGTGTAAGAAACTGCCAGAAACTAAACAGATAGTGTTGACAACTTGCCACAGAGGTCACTACACTGTATGAACCAATGTCATGCAACATTATCTTTCTCCCTTAAAGGTCAGTCAGTCCTAAAAGAGAAACAGTCTTCCATTTCCTAAAGTACACCTTGATAATGTGCTCTGAGAAGAAAAAATTATCTATGCCAGACTTGGAATTGCCTCCTGTTACTTCTCCTGTTACTAACAGACACACAAATATACATGGTGTCCAGACGGGGAAAAAAAGTCTGATCCTACTCCTACTGATGTTAATGGAGCCTAGCAATTGACTTTAGTGAGGAATAGGATCAACCCCACAGAGTGTGGTAAAAGATTGCTAAGCTTGCTAATATTTGCTTCACCTTCACACAGCTTAGCCTCCTTTAAAGGTCTGGATTTATAGGCAGCTGCTTTTGCTCCTCCTAAAGGGGTTTGCAATGTATGCCATTAATTTGTCACTTAATTTTCCACATGAGATATTATACACAATGAGGCACAAAGAAACAGCAAGATATATTGGTACTGCCTCCCACTGATATGTCCATTCATATTTTATATTGGAGAGTGACCCCAACTGAGATTAGGCTCTTGTTCCCATCAGTACTGATTTGTATCAGATTGTCTTCCTCCCAAAGCATGTGACTAGAAAGTTTGCCAAGGCAGATTTATGCAAGGCACCCTCAACATTGTAATAGCCTGGCTCTATGTGGCTTTCAGATTTATAACCATATCATCCCCTTGGTATACAATCCTACTGTAGTACAACTATCTGTATAATTATGTGAGATACAGGCTACACCGTATTCAAGATACATGTATGGCATAGGTAGTTTATTTTTACACGATATAGCACATTTATTGTATTTATATATTTTGAAATATGAAACAAAGACAAATGTCTCTGCAACTCACTCATATAGTTTGTTCTACATTTCCTCTCATGCTTGTTCTTTCTTTCAGTTCATACTTATCTTTAATTTTTGTTCACATTATAAATACCTTGAATATGGAGTTATTTTGTTATAACAAACCAAGGGTTTCCATGAGATCATACTCCTTTCTAATAAAGCATTCATCAAAGACATGTATGAGAATTGTGTACTTCCCTGCTTCTGTACTCAAAGATTTACTCACTGTAAGGTGAACCTTCAATATGAATTGTAGCCATTCTAGTCCAAGTGTGTTCAAATGAATGCATCAAATATATTTCTTCCCCAGCCAGGTCAAACATATTGCAACTTCTGTTCTTTTGTAAGGAAAGAGGCTGACATTTTCTCCCCATTCTTTTCTTCAGAAAATACAAAGCAAGTTCTTAGATTATGCCACAATAAAGAAGGTGTAATGATCTGGGAAATGCCGGAAGCTTGAGGTATAGGAACAGTCTTTGTGGGTGCAGACAGAAGTGCAGCTCCCCACTGTAACTGAGAAGGCTTTTCAGGAAGCGTTGTGAGTTCAATGATCCCCCAGACCAAAACGAAGTTCATTGTTGGTTCCAGGGGGAAAGGAAATACCTGCTGGCTGGAAGCCTGCAACTGGTTTCCCCTAGCAAAAGCCCCTCCTCTCTCCCAGCCTGTCCCCGTTTCAGAATGGGAGGGGGGAAGGCAGCAGAGGGAGTTCATTCTAGGAGGTCCCCAGCCAGCACTGGAGCCATCTCAGGGGGTGCTCCAGTACACCCACCCCACCCTCCAACAGAGGCTGAAAAAACCCCAGACCAAACTCCGTCTGCTCCCTTTCCTGCTCCTGTTCTGAAAAAAGCTCAAGGCTGGGAGGCAGTGCAAACAGAAGTTACAGAAGATGCTATTTCTTTAAACTGTTGGCTCTGGTTTTAGGACCCAGAGGCTCAAACTGACCATGACCTTTCCATTCAATAACAGGCAAATGTATTGATACACAGCAATAACAGAAAAGAAACAATACAAACAATCAAGCAATTCTATATATCTACCAAATCCTAGGGTTGTCATCAGAGTAAAAGCACATTTAGTCAGGATGCCGGCTCCACTCCGAGGCTCTCTCTCTTAGGTGTCAGATGTCTGCATATCAGCAGTTGTGAGGTGGGATGCCAAGGCCCACAACCCCCGCTCCAGTGGGGTGCATGAGATGGGCTGCTGGTCGTATGCACTCCATGGTGGCCTCGGGGAACCTTCCTGGGGATGGGGAGGGAGGGATGAGACAAAGGGAGGGACGGAGAGGGACAGGGTGGGACCATTTGTTACTCTTAAGTCCACTGGCAAGGCGTAGGGGGTGCGCATGCACCCCTTGAGCATGGTGGTACACCCCCTACAAAAAGGCACCACCAACACTGTCGGTGGCACCTGCAGGTGGTCAGCAATCCCTGCTGACCACTGCCACCACTGCCGGCAGTGCCTGTGGGTGGTCACCAACCCCTGGCTGGTGCTCACCACCCCCACCTCTGCCACCAACAGCACCAGCGGTGTCTGTGGGAGCTCACCGCTTATCGCCACCGTGCTCCCACCGCTGCCGCAGTGCTGCCGCCGTGCCCCAGCCCCACCCACCCACTGGGGGCACACACCGTTCATGCTCAATTCTCTGCTTTTGTATTCTTCTCTCCTGATGACTCCTGATCTGTGGCTATCTGAGGTTGGTTGTCACTCTGTGATCACACTGTCCACATACTGTGTCATCAACACATTTCATGCACACCTACTAATTCGGTCTTTCTGGGCCTTTTCCTAATTTGGTCTGTTCCCCCAAAACCAGGACTTTGGCCCCGCAGCTCTGCTCTGGGGCCTTGCAGCTGGTGTCACTTTATCTCATGTTATGGGACACTGTGGTATATGCTCCCAGTTCCCAGACTATTTTCTAGCCTTGTTATGCTAGACAAGCTGTCTGCCTTGAAGGTTGTGATCTCATGTTATCGCATGCCCCTTTAATTCTTAGGTTATGTGCCCATCCATTCGTCTTCTTGTGTTAGACAGCCCATCTGCTTCCAGGGCTGTGAGAAACTTTGTGTGTGAGACCCAAGCTTCTCAAAAATCAATTAACCCCTGCTGTTCACCTTGAACCATTCTAATGCGTATCTCTATACCTATAAGCTAATTCCCAAAAAACAGACCTTTAAATGCCATTTCTAAACCAACAGAAACATATAACAAGGCTTCAGATTTTCACCCAAATTAGCCAATTTTGAAGCAGTCTGCAGCTATGAACTTGTGTTTGGTCACAGCTATAAACTGCTTTCTGTGGCCAGATCAGGCAAAAATTGTAACTTTTGTCTGTGCTCTGTATTCTTTGTTTATATAGTGCCTCGTATGATGGAATCCTGATTTATAATTGGAGATCCTAGGCCTTACAGCAATAATAAGAATAAGAATAATTCTGGAAGGAAAGTCTGTTGCCACCCTTGCACTCCTCCTGGGATATTATATGTCTTCTGAAGTATAAGAAGAGAACACTCCTTGCACTTTCCAGAGTAGGACAACTACAATTCTACTTGACCTCCACAGAGCTCATTTAAAGAAGCTCTTTATCACCTTAATTCTCCCCCACTCCCTGCCTAACAGTCTGGCCCCTAATTTTCTATTCGTCCAATAGGTCAATTTTTGCTATAGTTCCTCTACTAATAAGTCTCTCTTCATTGGCCATTCCCATGCAATCTTAGTAGACAAGATTAACATATTCTATTCTACAGCTCACTTTACTTACCGACTCACACACAATATGATATACTAGTTTTCTTTCTTTCTTTCTTTTGAGAGCTCTATTACTTCTGAAACATCTGAGTAAGCATACTGTACATTAAAACAGCTCTTGATTGATAGATACATTTATGCCAGATCCCGCTCTACAGTTATTCTGTTATTCAAGTAATTAACTCAAGTCCTATCTGGACTTTATCATTTCATTAGAAAGTAGCCTCACCAATGCTGAAATACATTACTGTAGTTTAATCAGATGAGTCAGATAGCATAGCTGTTTCTTGCTTGTTTCATTCTCTTCCCCCAGTATCTAAAAAGATTTATAATTTTAGTGGATAATAAGGATTATTGTTTTTTGCATCATACTAGAGCACAAAGGCTTCAGTTATTTTTACAGCTCCATTGTGCTAAAGACTGTACAAAGTGACGTAATAAAAAGTAGTCTCTATCCAAAATTCTTGGAAGTTCAAGCAGACAAAGCCAATCAAATCCAAACACCAGCAAGTAACAAACTGCAGTCTAGCTGAAGGAGAAAAACAGTTCCACAGTCTATTTCCTAAAATGAACTATAGTTGCAACAAGCTGTCTTGACTGGTGTCTCTGCACATGCAACCCAAAGCATATTGCTACCATCCTATCTGATGGGCTCTCTCTTATCACCTTCTAACTCTCTTACAATTAACCCTGCAATGACAGAAGCCATAAGAAAATTAATTCAACACTAAAGTATTCATTGATAGTCACACAATGCTTTGGTTTAGTTCATAAGCTAGTTTATTACTAATAGCTCCATATTATTTTCAGTTTTCTCATATCAGCATATTCAAAGGGTAATTGATATTCAATTAGCCTAAAGCTTTTGCATTTGCATATTAATGGTTCATTTCTTAATCACAGAGATGGGCATTTGAAAGCTTCGTAGTGCTTTGATCATTTTTTAAAATGTAAGGTTTTTAAGGATTATTAAATTTTAAGGTTTTTAAGGAAATAGTGTTTAAGATCACTAATCTTCAGAAGTTTTCTCCCTGGAGCTCTAGTTTCTTTTCTGAGGAATCTGGCTTTAAAAGATGCAATTTATACTGATGTAATCACAGAAATCAGAGATTAAGGGAGGTTTGTCTATAGCAGTGTTTCTCAACCTGTGGGTCATGGGTCACAAGAATATATGAAAGGGTCAGGAACAAACTTTAAAAATAGTTCAACAAAATTTAAAAATCAATTCTCCTTTAAAGGAGAAAAATGTGGGAAACTGTAGGCTAGCAGAGTTCTAGCCTGCTTGGGGCTGCTTGAGGTCCCCCCTGTCCCCAACCCCCCCCCCCCCCCCCCCC
>NW_005842223.1:588742-589443 GCF_000455745.1 Alligator sinensis
CCCCCTGCCACACCACACACTAGGGAAATGGGGCCTGGGGGCAGCGGGTCGGTAGTGAGGGGCACTGGGTTGGGACTGACCATCAATGTTTACAAATGGGTCCTGGTACAAAAAAGGTTGAGAACCACTGGTCTATAGAGCAGTATAGTATCACAGTAGTGTACAGTACAACAGGGAACTATTTAATGCCAGTCTTACCAAAAAGAACTCATTATTAATAGTCAAAGAGGCTAAAGAATTGATTTCCCTTCTTGCATGCATATACCAGAAACAGCAACAGGACTGTAACACAGAAAAATTGTGACACAGGTTGCAAAGTATACACCTTAATAATGGTTCTGGTGGACCATTATCTGGCTCTGGTAAACCTAAGTGGGAGGGACTTTTAGTGCGGTGGAGTAATCCCTAGGAGTTTCACCAAGCAAATGTGGTGCACTTATGGTACTTGAAGATGGTTACTTTCATCTGACCTTAGGTATAGTAGTGGGGCATAGGGGAGAAGGCATTCCCTTAGATCAGAGCTTTCCAAACTGTGTGCCGTGACACATTAGTGTGTCGGCAGCAGTGTGTAGGTGTGTCACGCGAAATGCACAAAATTTTGCGGAAGGGCACCGCGGAGCTCCCTTACTCGCGTCTGCTTCCCTTGGCCCCTCCCCCGGAACTTCCTAAAGCAGCTAATGTTAAAGCAGCTAAGCCTTAGC
>NW_005842223.1:590306-593027 GCF_000455745.1 Alligator sinensis
TGAAAGAAGGAAATTTTGAAATGTTTTCCAAAACTGCTGAGTGCGAGCTAAAATGTGATATCAGCTCACTAATTGTTGACCATTTAACATTGCTCAGAGAGAAAGTTCAGCATTACTTCCCAAATGTTGAAATCCAAGACTATGATTGGATCAGAAATCCATTTCTTTCAACTGCAACGAGGAACTTTTCACTTATTGAAGAAGAAGAATTAGCTGACATAAAAAATGATCGAAATCTGTTAATGATGTATGAAGAGGGTGACTTAGACAGCTTTTGGATTCGCATTTCAAAAATGCATCCAAACATAGCTAAAAAAGCGTTAAAAATTCTTCTGCAGTTTTCTACTACATACATTTGTGAAGTATCCTTTGCAACGATGGCAAACTTAAAGACACTGAAACGTGGAAGCTTAAAAATGCTTGATGACGAAATGCGAGTGTCTTTATCTAATATTCCACCAAATATTCAGAAACTGTGTTCATCCCATCAATCTCATACATCCCATTAAAATGGTAAGTAGTTATTGGTGTTATTCAACTTTTTTAAATTCTTGCACATATTTTACATACTGTTACTCATAAATGACAACAATGTATGTTATTACCTTACAAATCATATATTTTTAAAAATATAAATGAAAGGTTTTCATGAGATATGTTGTGTCCCCATACATTTCGTTATTACAATTTATGTATGTGTCCGTATCTCTTATAACGGGTTAGTTTAACCTCCGGCTTGCTAGTAAAACTGAATTACTGTGTCGTGAAATGATGCATGTCTAAAAAGTGTGTCACCAACATGAAAAGTTTGGAAAGCTCTGCCTTAGATACTTAGGCCCTAGACTGCTAGCACTTTGAATTGCACCTAGAGAACTACTGGAAGCTAGTGAAGACTATGGAGCACTGAAGTTACCTGCTTTTGGTGAACCACACTGTAAGAAGGCATATTGCTATGTTCTGCACCAACCACAGCTTCTAGGTGGTCTTTGGGGGATAGCCCCAAATAGGGTGTGTCCACACATGCAAACATGTGCACTTGCAGTGGCTCGAATAGAAGCGGTGCAAATTTGAGCCGGGCCTTTTTGCCTCAGCACACGTGCTTGGACATGCACTTTGTTGTGGAGCAAATTGTGCCACTTGGGGCAAAATAACCCTGCCTGGCTCCTCCTGGATCTGCAGCCAGGGAGAGCTAGAGCCCAGGGCCAGCACCTGTGCTGTTCCCAGCAGTATAAAAAGCTGCCCTGTCCTGGCCCCAGCAGTATAAAAAGCCGCCCTGGCAAGTAGCTCAAGGCTACTACCTCTCAGGAGCTTTTGGGGCCCAACCAATTGATACGTGGGGACACTATCCCTTCTGCCAGCTGGACTGCTGAAGCAGCCCTGAGAGTTCCCTGTACTCTCTATCCACTGCAGCAGTCTGGCAGTGGGGGCTGTTGCCTGGCTGTGACCTGCTGTGCACCTACCAGACCCGGATGGGGACCACACAGCCAGTAGAGGTATCTGCCCCTCTGGGCCAGTTGCCAGTGGACTGTGGTTGTAGGGTTGGCCTCTGTGTGGCACTACTGCCATGTGTGCTCCCTGCCCAGCCATCTGGTCAGCTATCGCCTGGAAGATGTTCTGGGTGTGGTGGCCTGCTTTGAACTGTCAAAGCATGTCCTCCTGGCCCCATTTGGCCAGGAAGTCAGCCACAGCCAGCTGGGTCCAAGGTGCCAACTCTGAGAAGGATTTCTGGTGTTCCCTATTTGAATACTGAAAAATGCCTGATAAAAAAATCCCAAAGTCACTCTGTAAAATACTCCCAAATCCATATTCCTCCACAAGTAACACAAAAGACCACTACAAAGAGAGAGATAGAGTGAGACAGAGACTGCAATCAGTTGGACAATATTTTATTGATATATCTACAGTGTTAAAGGATGTCACTTATCATAATACAGGTTGGACAAATGGGCAGAAAACAATAGAATGCAATTTAACAAGGAGAAATAAAAAGTGCTGCACCTAGGGAGGAAAAATGTCCAGCACACCTACTGCCCAGGAAATGACCTGCTCAGCAGCATGAAAGCAGAAAGGGATCTCGGAGTCCTAGCGGACTCCAAGATGAACATGAGTCATCAGTGTGACAAAGTCATCAGTAAAGCTAACTTCACTTTATCATGCAGCAAAAGATGCATGACAAACAGAACCAAGGAGGTGATACTTCCCCTCTATCGGGCGCTGGTCAGACCGCGGTTGGAATATTGCGTCCAGTTTTGGGTGCCACACTTTAAGAGGGATGTGAATAACCTGGAGAGGGTCCAGAGAAGGGCCACTCATATGGTTAAGGGCTTGCAGGCTAAGCCCTACAAGGAGAGACTAGGGCACCTGGACCTCTTCAGCCTCCGCAAGAGAAAGTTGAGAGGCGACCTTGTGGCTGCCTCTCAATTCATCATGGGGGAGCAGAAGGGAATAGGTGAGGCTCTACTCACCAAGGCGCCTGTGGGGGTTACAAGAAATAATGGCCACAAGCTAGCAGAGAGCAGATTTAGACTGGACATTAGGAAGAACTTCTTCACAGTTAGAGTGGCTAAAATCTGGAATGGGCTCCCAAGGGAGGTGGTGCTCTCCCCTACCCTGGGGGTCTTCAGGAGGAGGTTAGATGGGCATCTGGCTGGGGTCATCTAAACCCAGCACTTTTTCCTGCCTATGCAGGGGGTCGGACTTGATGATCTGTTGAGGTCCCTT
>NW_005842223.1:593422-606804 GCF_000455745.1 Alligator sinensis
CTGGTGGAGGGAGGGCCCAGGCAGAGAAGTGATCAGGGGGCTCAGGGGGGCTGGTGGGGGGTGGGGT
Source organism: Alligator sinensis (assembly GCF_000455745.1). Lineage (NCBI taxonomy): Eukaryota > Metazoa > Chordata > Crocodylia > Alligatoridae > Alligator > Alligator sinensis. Next base: position 593,490 of record NW_005842223.1, read on the forward strand.
CAAGCAAGGCAGGGATCAGGGGGGATGGGGGAGCAGCCCCCCCAACCCCTTACTCAACAACACTGGAGCCCTGGTGCTGAACACACAGACTGGGCAGCTGCGTGTTTCAGCACCAGGGTGAGGGGAGGACCCAGTCTCTAGTTGCCTCCCCCCCAACAACTGTGATCAGGGGGCTCAGGGGGGCTGGTGGGGGGTGGGGTCAAGCAAGGCAGGGATCAGGGGGGATGGGGGAGCAGCCCCCCCAACCCCTTACTCAACAACACTGGAGCCCTGGTGCTGAACACACAGACTGGGCAGCTGCGTGTTTCAGCACCAGGGTGAGGGGAGGACCCAGTCTCTAGTTGCCTCCCCCCCAACAACTGTGCCCTGATCCGCTTTTATAAACTTCAATTTGTTTAGACCCTTAGCCAGGGGTCTAATTTTCTCCCCGCACTGCAAACTTGCAGTGTGGGGAACATTTTTTCATTCCCACACATGCCTGTTGCCCACTCTCAAACGGGTTTGAGATGGGGCAAGAGGCATGTGCGCACTTGTCTGGACGCGCCCATAGAGTGTACTGCAGTAGTACAAAGCCTCATGTAGAGTACATTGCACTAGTTTTAATCTGAAATATAATTGGTTGAACTTCAGCTAGTTCAATTACTAGAGATTTAGGAGCCCAACAGTTAGTCCTGTGTTTGAAACCTGTGATACTAGTTGCATTGGATTTGTTCTGCAGCGTAGTAGTTCAGCCATTCCTAAAAGAACTTTATTTCTCATTTACAGTTTTGATACCTAGCCTTACAATACCTCTTTCTTTTTCTGATACCATAACTTTATATTAATATGTACTATATTAAGTTTTTACATTTGAATGTATACTTATAAACATATTTTTATTCCACTTTTTTCAGTGGCTTTGAAGGGAAACAGGTTTTACTACAAGATCTCAGCTGCAAAAATTTCGCTTTAAGTTATCCTTGCACCTCCCTGATTCTAGCTACCAGTGTAATTTAAAGAACCCTGAGTTCATAACCTTCAGTGTAAAGTGTAGAGCCATGATAGCCGCCTCTCCAGGCAGCCCTCTGGACCATTTTGCCACACCCCTTACACTAGCACTTACAAACACTTCTAACTTACAAACACTTCCTTAGAAGATAGCCACAGGCTGCCTTCCTCACTTCCTACGACTGAAAAACTCTTCCTGAGTCAGATATTTTAGAAATCTTTTCGCTGTTTCTATTCTCCCTGTTGGGTTCCAGGAAGGGGAGGAAGGTGGAGAATAGCACCTACAGTTTGTGCCAAAGGCCAGTAAAATCAGTAGGAATTTCTGCGCTGAGTGCAGTGAGCTTTAGATTAGCCCCTTACTAAAAAGAAAACTGAAAAATTAAGTGCTGAACAATCTTTTTTCACCATCTGTTTCTATATTAACCTGAAGAGAAGTAGAGTTTTCAGGTGTATTCTGATCAGGGCATCATCAGTTTAGAATTGGAGGTTTGATAACAGCTAGCATTCTTTTCTCAAAAAAAAAATGTTAAAAAACAGTACTCATCTCACATAAAATGAGGGAGCAATTGTAATAATATCCATGGTACACAAGCTCAGAGAATCTGTGGTGGAACTATTTTATTTGTGAGGTATTTTGCAACCTGTGTTTATGAATACCATTTCTAACTACATTAAATTCTTTGCAGTGATGCACTGTTTGTGTCTTTCAAGTTTAACAATGATCCTTAAAATTCTCACTCTTATTCTTCATTTGCTGTTTATTTGGAACTGAGGTAGTGATAAGATAAAGCAAGAACAGGCCTGAGAGTTGCTTTTTGAGAGAGAACAAACAATTTGCTTTATTAAACACCAGAACTGAATCAGCAGGAGCAGCATCAACTAACTTGCTCTCAGGATTCATCCTAAGGCATGAAGCCTTTGAGTATAACTCCAGGAGGTGCATAACAGTGAATAATAAAAACTATGATGTTCAGAACTCTATTTCAGAGCCAAGGTATTGTAGATTTTGGTAGGATCCTAGTGAAATGTATCAGAGATCCTATGAATGTTAAAAATGGGCCTGTGGATCCAATCCATATTTGTTTTAGTTTCTAACAAAAAGTCCCTTTTATCAGTTATGTTTATTCAATCTGTCCAAAGCTTAATATTAAAATAAAAAGCCTCAACTCCTTGACCTTTTCCAGATGACAATCAAATCTAGATCTACTTCAAACTAAAAATCAAACAACCATTCACAAAATATCATACCAAACTAGCAAGCCAAAGATACTCTTCAATTGGATTTTTCTTGTAAAGAGCTGTAACTATTATTAGCATAACAAGAACCACCTGCTCTTCTTGACTGGGTTCTGGTAAAAACACAGCTGCCTTCCTTTACTCTACATAGAGAAAAAAAAAGAGAAACATCTGGGTCTCATTAACTCTTGCTGTGAGCATTGTCAGCTCCCATGACGCTTGTTTTTTTTATTAAAGCCACAGTTCCTGGATTCATGTGATGATTTGGGAATCTAAGCTCCACTTAAGTAAAAAATATTTTTCTAGCCTTCATGGCTACAGTGAAATGATTGAAAATGTGGCCTGAATGTATGTTACAGACTCAACAAATGGAAGATAGCAACAAACATATTTAACACTGTTGATTTTCATGCCAGCCAGATTCATGATGCTTTGAACATTTGGGCTTGGTGATACTGGCATGGATATGAAATCATGAGGAAAGGGCAGACCAAAAAGGGAAAGGATTCTTAGAGCAATGCATTCTACACAGTTAGTAAATATGCTTTCTACTACAGCCTTCATGCATCTGCAAATGAAGCTCAGCACAGATACAGCCAATGACTACTGATTTTTTTTTTTTTACACCTTGGGCAGATTAAATATTGATTAAAATGTTACTCTAGTATGCTTATTTTTTAAGGTACATTTCATTAATGCTAGTAAGAGGTCCTGAATTGACTGCCCTTAGGACTGAATTTTACTGCTTTGCCCTAAACCACTTACAGTATGGGCAGTAGCTCTGAAAGCCTCCCTTCTCTGCCAATTGTTTATTTATTTATTTATAAAAGCTCACTTTTTAAATAAAATACATAATTTTGCTTTGAGTTTTTCAGATTTTCATATCGTTTGATGAAAGTTGTTAAATGTGTTTTATTTTTTCTAAACCATAGATGATTTTTTTTCAAGTTTTGGTTCCTTCTGTGGTAGGCCAGTAGGCAGTGCTCCTATGCTGAGCCACCCACCTCACTGCACCCAACCACCTTCCAGGCTCCAAGTGCCTCCCTGTCTGGCTGACCCCCTTCCTGGAGCACACCCACTAGTCTGGGGGTATAGATGCCACCACCCAGGGACAGGCTTGATTCTGGCACTGCGCCCCCTGGGAAACACAGGCCTAGTAGCCCTTGAGGGTACTTGACTCACTTCAAGAACTTGGGGTGCTTCCCTCAGTTGGAAGCACAAGTAGTGGTCTCCTTTAGTCAGCTGAACCAAGGGGACACCAAGGCATAATCTAGACCCACTCCCAATAAGTCTGCCACGCTAGGTACAATGGAGAATTTTATTGGTTACAAGGAGTTGGGTTGGAATAGAGTACAGAGTTGAGTAGTATCAGAGAAATCCTATAGAGCAACAGGGTGGATGGAGTAGCCTTTGATCACACATCTGAGTTACTGCAAGCTATATATCTAGTTAGATCTCAGGTAACTTACTCACAAGTATCATCCAGAGGCAGCCAGTTCCTTGATCATGAGTTTTGAGAGAGAGAGCAAGTTTCAGATGGTCCAGCTCTTCTCTCTCTCTCTGAGTTTTCCTCATGGCTGCTGCCCCTCCTCACCCCCCCTCCCGGCAGTCCTTAACTTATATAGCCCTTATGACTTCATTTACCTGGTCCGATGGAGGCCAGCGCCTGTTGGCTGCCAGCCAACCAATTTGAAATGCATCACTGGTTTCTGGGTAGACTGGCAGTCTCTAGCCCACCAGGGAGCCCAAGTCCCTCATCCAGGGATGTGATGCCTGTCATGTAGGCAGAGGGAGCAGGTTTCCCCCCTCCCTCAGGAATGTATCCAGCTCAGGTTACCTAAAGAGACAGGGTAAGGTGTGTACCCTCTGCAGGGCCCATACTAACCAAACTGTCACAGAGCAGAGTTTTTGGGGAGAAACAGAAGGGGGCCTTCTGCCACACCTTCCTTTCAGTAGCAAAATATAAAGATAATATAAGGTAAGATGAACTGAGGGCAAGGTGGCAAGAAAAAGCGAAAAACCTTTTTAGGATGAAAACCTGGAAAATTTTAAGAAACCAAAGATTTTGGAATGTATCTTGAAACACACAGCTTTTTAAACACCCGTGAATGCTTTAGAGAGGAGAATACACGTCAACCATTATCCACCAAATTCTCTACTGAGCCTTCTAACTTGGATGCTAGTTAGCACAAATCATAATGATGAGTTTTGTGTAATGGGAGTACTTACCGAGAATAGGTCTGAGACCAGTTTTATGCTAGTGAAAAAAAATTGTGCTATTGTCCGTAATATAAACCATAAATCTAACTGCCAGATTTCTAATTAAGGATGCAAGTGTCAAGATTCATGAATTTCTCTCAAGTGACACACATATGGATTTTGTACTTACTAATAAAGAATCAGATCAGGTTTTTAGAAGTATTTCTAGTTCATTTCTCAACAAATAATCAAGCAAGACAAAGTCAGTATCATATTGTTCATAGAGTGCTTATTTCTCTGGAACTACAAATGTAATCTCTAAACAGTAATGTACAAAACAGCATGTGCAGTGAGTTTTTCTTACTAATTTGGGAGGTTTCAAACGCTGCAACAATTTTGATCTCATGTCATTAATCAAATTAAACTGTTGACATTCAGATAGATCTCAGTTCCTGTTTATAGTAGTGATTAACAGCTTTAAGAATGAGGGATTCTACACACTCCAGTCTTCTCTGCTTCTACTTTTTGTTGCTATGAAATGTATTATGTTTGGATTCATGATTCATATTGCATGTGTAAAATAATGAGCTTCTGGGAGATTATTTCAAATGTCATTATATATTTAATGCTCCAAAACTATCAGCTTCTTAAATCAATAGATTGAGGACCAGATCTAAAGAAAGACTTGAGTGCCTAAAATAGGATTCAAGCAGATTTTAGGGTTAGGGACAGGAAGTATACATTAACTGGTATAGGTGATTGGAAAACAGTTCAAATCTATAACACAACAGAAGTTCAATGCACATAAACCATTTTCAAAATGCCCAAAACCAGTTTTAAGAGAAAGAGAAAAGATCACTGTTAGAGCTGCCAGAGGTGGGAGCCTGCAATCTCAACTGGCCCAAGGAGGAGCCAGGAAACCCAAAAGTGAGAAAGTGTGCCCATAAGAATTAAAGAGGATCATAGCAGGACAGTAGAAAGTTTGGTCCCGGGTATCACCTAAAACTGCCACCCTCCTAGGTGTGGTTAGTGTGGTGGAGCTACCTGTAGCAGGATAATCTCTGCAAAATGCCGCATAATAATCACCCTGGGGAATGGGCAGGGGCAAATACAGGGCGCCTTAAAACCCTAGCTTCCACCACCTTGTGGGTTACCCTTAATTGGGAAAAGGCTAGGGGGAACATACCCCAACAGAAAAACCTTTAGTAAAGGCCAAAGAAAAAGAATAGAAGAAAGTAGAAGAACGGGCTGGGAGGCAGCTGTTATAGAGAGAGAGAGAGAGATGTAGAAAGTGTTTAAAAAGAAAGGAAAGAAAAAATAAGAGATTAACAGAGTTTAAATGCTATAGCAGGTAAAAGGAAAGAGTAAGAACGTAATTTTAAAAATTACTGCTTTAAAGCAGGGAAAAAGATACAATTGCGTTAAAAAAAAGAAAAAAAAAGGTTAGGTCCTGATCTCAGAGTGCCTGAGGTCATGCTGTAGTCTGTTTGGGTTAAGTACAACAACTTCTATGACTGGTCCAATAAGAAGGAGGAGTGTTGTACATTTGCTCTGTGTGTGTATTGCAAGGCAGGAAAACTGCTAGAAATAAATATCTGCAATCTCATTGGTAAAGAGGGTGAGAAATGTTTTGGGTTTTTTTTAACCTGCCCTCACTCTTCAGACAAAGTGTAAATCTTTTAGAAAGGAAAGTGTTAACAACTTGTTAAAGTAAGGGGGAAAAAAGTTGTTTATAAAAACTTGGTACACATCAGCACTGTAAATGTGGAAATATGAATAATATTTTACTGCAAAGAGTTTTCCTTGGCAGGCTGGTGTGTGTGTGTGTTTGTTTGTTTTTCTTTCCTCTCTCTCTCTTTTGCTGAAGCTATAGTGTAAAATCTAATCTAGTAGCACAGGTGACTAAAGAACTACGAAGCCATCAACAGCGTTTTCTTCACCTAAGCCATGGTTTTATCATCACAGCAAAATTGTTTTGTCTGTCTGTTTTGTGTTGTTTGTCCTGTTGTGTTGTTTTTGTTTATTTAATAGATTAAAGTTGACAAATGTTTAAATGTATATAAATATCATAAAGATGTAATAAACATTATTAGTAATATTCTCTCTAAATATTAAATCCGTCTGTGGATCCCAAACCAAAACACTTCCATCCAGTTGGACTGGAAAGTTGCTCTAATCTTTTAAACAAAAAATAGCAATTCATATAAAAGTTTTAAGTTGTAAAATTTACTTGTTTAGCAAAATGGCATTTAGTTAAAAAAAAAAAGTAATATGTTTGTGTTTAGTAAATAATCTGATAAAAAAATGTTTAAGGCTATAAAAGAAATCTCATTTGTCTTTAGATCCTGTTATGTTGGTGTTATAAATAGTGTGTGTGTGAAAAATGCATTAACCCATTGTTTTATTTAAAAAGTTGATAAACCTAGCACATCAGTATTTGCATAAAGAAGAAAACTCTTTATTGATTAAAGCAAAATACAAAATGGATGGCTCATGAAGTTAGTAATAAGTGTGGATCAGTTCAATGATGTGGAAGATACCACTAAAATACAACGAGTATAAATAGTTGTCACAATTAAAAAGAAAAAAATTGGCAACCCATTTTATGGAAAATTAATGATCAGTTATATATTTATAACTGGGATAGAAAAGAAACGTACTTTGGATTGCAAATGAATTGGACTAGTGGGTAGCATTAACCGTCTTAGTACAGTAGTATATAAAACAGTTTGGAAAAAAAAAATCAAAATAGGCACATGTATTTCAGTTAAAGTTATTCAGTGGTGTATGAAATTTAACGTATTAAATTTATTTAAAAGCCACAAGATGACAATGACGCTGATAGACTAAAAGACCAGTGGCTGTTAAACACCAATAAAGGAAAACAAGTGTTAATTTGTATTTGTAGTTAAATTTTTCTATTTTTAATATATTTGTGTATCATAATATTTTAACTTAGGTTTGCTTATTGGTTATTGAGTTGTTTGTTTGGTTCTTTGCTTTATTAAGTAAACCCTTAATTTTGAAAGTGTGTGTATCCTCCCTAACTGGTCTCTTAAGCATGCAAATAATTCAAGCATTACCAAACACACACCCAGAAATATTATGGTCATTCATAACCCTCCCATTTGTTCAAAGAAAGCACATTTAGACCCCTCATTTAATTGGCAAATATTTGAATGACCAAAACAAAATTGTCGATCATCGTATGTGTAATAAATAGACTGATAATCAATGGATACGTCCCAAATTGCCACTCTTGGAAAAACCCTGCTTATTCCAGAGCGACGGACTATCCATATGTTATTGGGATGAATTGGATAACAGCATAACCAAACTGTATCTTGACAGAATGAATTGTGTGTGTGGTAGGACTCAACCTATTTGACAAAAGAAAAATGCTTCATTTCCTCCCATGCAGCAATGTATGTGCAATGTCACTGTTATTCAAACTCCACATTTCACGTATTATTTCACAAAACAAATAATTCAGGATATAGGTATAAAGGATAACAATTTGCTAAGTTTTAATGTTTCCATAGAAGTCAGTTAAACAGCCCTGTTCAACCTTCTGATGCAAAATTTGCAAATAACCCAATTAACCACTGCCACTCATAATAACCCACAAGTGCACAGTATTTCTATATTGCATCTAGGTAAAAAAATCCTGAAAGTTTCAGAACAAGCCAAACAAATGTTAGCATATCATTGGTATGACATCTTCACAGGATAGGCTTCTTCAGGGACAGCTATTCTTAATATCATGCTGCACCCTATTATAATATTGTTTATCGTAATAGAAAGTTTATTTCTTGACATGCATTATATGTGTTGTTAAATAAAATCAATGTATCCAAAACTGCAATTGAAAACAAAATATCTTCTTATCAGATAAATGTAGTTTATGACCCATTCATCACTGACGTTTGAGGGTCAAAGGGGGGACACGTAGCATGAACTGAACTAATGTAGCTGATGTTAACATAGAGTGTAATAATAGTGAAATGTAACCATGTAAGTCTTGTCCTGTAAGTAACTTGAAAACTCCATTTTGTATCCTTCTGCTTGACATAAGTGAATGAACTTTGCATGGCCTTTATGTATGTGCGTGTGGAAAAGGGTGAATGGTGAGAAAATGGCATAGAGACCGGAGAAGAAGATTTAACTGTTTATGTAAGCAACAAGATGCCAAATATAAGTTACCAACTATTAACTAACTAACTAACAAATGGCTGAAGAAGCCCTTTGAAGCTCAACGGCACAAAGGAGATAACAGAAGAAGAAATTCTGCCAGACAGGCAACAAAAACACTCCAAAGCTAAGATAAGCTGAAGACAAAAGAAGAACAGCCACAAAAACAGAAGCTGGGTATGGCACAAAAACAGAAGCTGTGTATAGAAAAACCCCAAAGCACTGAAACAAAGGATGCCAATCCCTATAAAAGAGCACCTTGAATATGCCAAGTTGGATGAGTCTCTTTCTCTACTGCTGTTTCATCGGAGCACAAATGCATCTGTTCACCCCACTCCAGCTGTTACCTTCAAATCTGCTATCTTCAAATCATCATCACATTTTCAATAAACCTGGGTTGGCCACCCTGGGTTGATATTGAGCAACTATTGCTGGTAACTATATCTGGTGTATATGTGGATGAAACAGTTGTTTTGTGCATGTGTATGCGTGTGTGTGATGATGTGTATGATGATTTGTGTGTGGTTGTATGAATGGTGTGCCCAAACCTCTATGTCTAACTCATGTAATCAATAAACGCGGCACCTTGTCTTATCCCCTTTTATAAAGTCTCGCTTGTGATTTAAGTAATTGGCAATTTGTGTAACATACAGGCATGTGGCTGCATTTCTGGAATCAAAAGTGGATGTCTGTTCACTTGCTTATAGGTTCCATCTACGCAGCTTAAACTAATCTGCAAAGATTGAATTGATTTGGTCTTGGGCTTTTTGACTGTCTGTACTTAGCCTACATGCTAAAACGTGACCAGAAAAAAAAACACTCTTGCTCAGCAGTCATCTGCACTTACTAGACCCTCTCTGCCTTTTGACCTGAAAGTTCACTTGATGCAATTCTGCCTTCTGGGCAGATTGAAAATTGCCCAGGCTGAGCATTTAAGCCTTTAGCTCCCATATAAGCCTCATGGAAAGCAAAATGGTAACAGAGTCGAGAAAAGAACCCATATGATCAGAGACTTGCAAGGCAAGCCATATGAGAAAGGCTGAGGGGCTTGGGTCTCTTCAGCCTAAAAAAGGGAAGGCTGAAAGAGGACTTGGTAGCAGCTTACCACTATATCAGAGGAATACATCAAGGGCTCAGTGAACAACTGTTCACCAGGGCACCCTTGGGGAAAATCAGGAATAATGGCCACAAACTCCTTGAAGACTGTTTCAGGCTTAACGCCAGGAAAACCTTCTTCACAGTTAGGCTGTCCAGACTGTGGAATAAACTCCCTCCAGAGGTGGTGCAATCACCTACCCTGGAAATCTTCAAGAGGAGACTGGGCAGTCAGCTTGCTGGGATCTCCTGCCCCCAGTTGTCTTTCCTGCCTAGTGCAGGAGGGCTGGACCTGATGTCCTTGTGAGGTCCCTTCCAGCCCCTTACAATCTATGAATCTATAAGGTTCCTGAAGGGCCCTATCAGGAGGCATGCTCAGAATGCACCCAATGCAAACCTACTATATTGAGTTTAACACAATGCCTAGGTCTCATGACCACTATTACTCATAAAAAGAGGAAAAGGAGGTGGTGGTAGTACTGCCTACTGGCAATAATATAATAGCCTACTGGTAAAAGCTGGCCCAGGAAAATGACTGACCAATTCTATGCCCTAATCAGCCAAACAACATTAAAATTCACATCTCCCGCTTCCCAGGAGGATTCCCTGTAAACCAAGCTGTGAATTGGGCTCCACCAAAAGTACCTTCCACCCTTCCTGATACAGTTGGGCCACTGTGCAGCAAAGAGTGCAAAAGTCTTAGAACCAGAAAGGCCCCCAAGCAAGAAGCCCGAGTAGTGATCAAGAGCTTGGGTGAGGAAAGTCCTTGGTTCTGGTTTATTTCTGTTTTTTATTCAATGGCTATTTAACATAAATACATAAACAGACTAGGAAGCAGCAGTCAAAGCTGACGATTCCTCTCCCCCAGCTGAGTGGCTTAACCACTACACCATAGAGTCTTGCACCTTCTGTGTCTTCTCCTGGCCAAACTAACTTGCATTCTTTGCTGTACAAAGGCTTATCTTTGACAGAAGTGGGAGGAGGGTGCCCTTCTTCAGTACCCTGATCCTAGTGGTTAGAATACTCATCTCCCTAGGGGATGGGAATCCACTCAGGCTGAGAAGACCCTAGAACCCAGATTTTCCACATCTGGGGCATGTGCCCAGTGCACTAACCTATTACCACCTCCACTCACTACGTTATAAGCAGAGCAAGCCCCGCTTAGTCCTTCCATAGCATGCACATAGGCATTTACCCTCAATAATGATTTTGGGGATTATTGGACAGGATTTCAGACTTATTCAAGCTTTGTTCTTGGCATTGATAAGTATCTATTCACATTTGAAGAAAAAAATGGGACGCACACTCTTAGCTAGCCCGACAGGAGCCGCGCTCCTGAGCTGCGCGCGGGCAGACAGACAAGCAGGGGGGGCTAGTGAGGACCCTTCCCCCCAAGCGAGGGGCAGCTCCGGCTAGTTCCTTGGGGGTGGTATTACCAGCCACCCCAGGATCCCAGCAGGAGGGTTGGTAGGGGGCGGGGCTCCCGGCACTCACTTCTGGTCTAGCCGGAATGCCTGATTGGCTGTAGGGCCAACGGTGGGAATTTCAAACCACAGGCTTTAAAACTTGCGGTTGGAAAGAACCACTGGCAGTTGGGGATCAGGAGCAGAGAGAGCAGGGCGCACGTGTGCCCCCTTACCCCTTACCTTGGTGGCAGAGGCAGCAGCAGGCAGCGAATGGCGGCAGCAGTAGCCAAGGAGACGGCAGAGGGGGCAGCAACAGCTGATTCCCCCTAAGGTAAGGGGGGCAGAGGGCACAGTGCAGCTGAGGCGGATCCGAAGGGGAAGCCCTTCAGAGCTCTCTTAGCTCGCCCAACAGGGAGCCGCGCTCCTGAGCCACGTGCGGGCAGCACATGCGAACAGTGCATGCAAACAGGCGCGCTCTGTAAGGGTGTGCCAGCGTTCGTGTAAGGCGGGCATGAGGTAGCATCCCAGAGGGGCACCTCCAGCAAGTGAGAGCAGTAGACGCAGCTCTGCAGACATGGTGCAGACGTGGAGCACCGCTGCCAGGGGCCTCACCCTGGCGCTGCCGCCCGCCATGGGCTCTTCTGAGGCCTCCCCCCCGGCAGAGCTCATCCTGTCCCTCCTGTGCCCGGCTTGGGGCCCTGGAGGAGCAGGTGAGGGAGCTCCAGGCTGAGGTGAGGAGGCTGAGCAGGATCAGGGATGCAGAGGATGAAATTGATGCCCATCTCTGTTCTCTGCAGGCCCGGTCGCCCACTGTACATCCCCCACAGGAGACACGTCCAACACAGGAGTGGCAGAAGGTGTCCAGATCCAGAACTGCTCGGCCTAGAATGGTGGAAGCTCCCCAGGTACACCTGGGGAACAGGTTTGAGGCCCTGGCAGCTGTGACAGAGAAAGACAGAGCAAATGCTTCCGGCGGGGACGATGCCACTCCCCATGCGATATGGAATGGGCAGAGAACGAACACCAGCAGGAAGAAACGCCGGGTCCTCATCATCAGAGACTCCATCCTTCGGGGACTGGAAGGTCCCATCTGCTGGTCTGACCCCATGACACAGGAGGTCTGCTTGATGCCTGGGGCTCCGGTTCGGGACATCACGGAGAGGATCCTGGCCTACAGCCGACCTGCAGACCAGTACCCCATGGTTGTCATCCACGTGGGAATGAATGACGCAGCCAGGGGCAACCTTAACCACGTTATGAAGGACTTCGAGGCTCTGGGGGCCAAGCTTAAGGAGACGGGGGCGCAGGTGGTATTCTCCTCTCTTCTTCCGGTGAGTAGGCGGGGACGGCAACACGAGGCCTGCATTGGCGAGGTCAACTGGTGCTTATGGAGTTGGTGCCGCCAGGCGGGCCTTGGGTTCCTAGATAATGACCCATGCTTTTGGGCGGGGGACTTGCTGGGGCGGGATGGGCTTCACCTCTCTCCTAAAGGCAAGCGTGTCTTCTCTTCCAGGTTGGCTGATCTCGTACGGCGAGCTTTAAACTAGCCTTGCCAGGGGAGGGAGCCACAGGAAGACATGGAGACACAACCCGAGAAAGACAGGTGACACATGCAAGGAATGCCCAGGTAAGAAACAGGGGTCCAAATAGTCTTCCTAATCAGGGGGTGGCATGCGCAGCTATGCAAGGCCTAAATGCCTGTATACCAATGCTCGTAGTATGGGGAACAAACAAGGGGAACTCGCCCTCAGAATAGCCAGTTCAAAACCAGACATAGTAGGGCTTACAGAAACGTGGTGGGATCCATCCCACGACTGGGCAGTTAGCATTAGGGGCTATAGGCTCTACAGGCGGGATAGAGAAGGAAGGAAGGGAGGGGGTGTGGCGCTCTATGTCAAAGAGCAATACACATCCTCTGCCAGCAAAATGGGGTCAGAGGAGGGGCAAGCTGAAGCGCTTTGGGTCAAGATACAAGGGGGCCGTGGGGAGAGGGATTTAATGGTGGGGGTCTACTACAGACCCCCCAACCAAGGGGAGGAGCTGGACCGAGAATTTTCAGGCCAGCTTGCAGAGGCACTTAAGGCAAGGGATGTAGTTGTCATGGGTGATCTAAATTACCCAGACATCTGCTGGGAGGAGCAGTCAGCCAGGCCGGACCGTTCCAGGAGGTTCCTGGCCGAGATACAGGACCTCCACTTAAC
>NW_005842223.1:607864-649639 GCF_000455745.1 Alligator sinensis
TCAGTCTTACCTCAATCCTGGGGAAACTCTGACAAAATCATCAAGGAGTACATCTGTGATGGGCTGGCATTGGGCATGATGCTCAAGGGCAACCAACATGGTTTCATTAGGGGCAGGTCATGTCAGACCAACCTGATTACCTTTTACGATCAGGTCAAAAAAGCATCGGATGCTGGTGTCGGGGTAGATGTAGTCTTTCTGGACTTCAGCAAGGCCTCTGACACTGTCAACCACCCCATCCTCATTAAAAAACTAGGCGACTGTGGCATTGATGCTTACACGATCAGATGGATTGCGACTTGGCTGAAGGGTCATACTCAGAGGGTGGTCAAAATCATCAAGGAGTACATCTGTGATGGGCTGGCATTGGGCATGATGCTCAAGGGCAACCAACATGGTTTCATTAGGGGCAGGTCATGTCAGACCAACCTGATTACCTTTTACGATCAGGTCAAAAAAGCATCGGATGCTGGTGTCGGGGTAGATGTAGTCTTTCTGGACTTCAGCAAGGCCTCTGACACTGTCAACCACCCCATCCTCATTAAAAAACTAGGCGACTGTGGCATTGATGCTTACACGATCAGATGGATTGCGACTTGGCTGAAGGGTCATACTCAGAGGGTGGTGATGAACGGGTCATATTCGACCGGGAGGGATGTGGGCAGTGGAGTCCGCCAGGGCTCAGTCCTTGGGCCCGCACTGTTCAATTTCTTTATTAGCGACTTGGATGACTTGGTGAAAAGCACCCTGTTTAAATTCACAGACGACACCAAGATTTGGGGTGAGGTTGGCACGCTAGAAGGGAAGGACAGATTACAGTGGGACCTGGATAGGTTGCAGGGGTGGGCTAACAAAAAATGGATGCGTTTCAATACGCACAAGTGCAGGGTGCTGCACTTGGGCAGTAGTAACCAGCAGCACACTTATAAGATGGGAAACTCCCTTCTTGAGAGCATGGAGGCAGAAAGGGATCTTAGAGTCATTATTGACTCCAAGATGAACATGGGCTGACAATGTGAGGTCACAGTCAGCAGGGCTAACCGGACCTTATCATACATCCACAGGTGCATCTCAAGTAGGACCAAGGAGGTGATCCTCCCCCTCTACGTGACAGTGGTCAGGCCACAGCTGGAGTACTGTGTCCGGTTCGAGGAGGGCCATCCGGGGACAGCAGGGTAGACCCTACAATGAGAGGCTATAGGACCTGAACCTGTTCAGCCTTCACAAGAGAAGGCTGAGGGGGGACCTGGTGACTGCCTATAAACTCACTAGCGGGGACCAGAAGGGTGTGGGGGAGACCTTGTTTTCCCTAGCACCCCCCGGGATAACAAGGAATAATGGCCACAAGTTGTTGGAGAGTAGGTTTAGATTAGACATCCGTAAGAACTACTTCACAGTTAGGGCGGCTAGGATCTGGAACCAACTTCCAAGGGAAGTGGTGCTGGCTCCTACCCTGGGGGGCTTTAAGAAGCGGCTTGATGCCTACCTGGCTGCGGTCATTTGAGTGCAGTTTTCCTCCTGCTCAGGCAGGGGGTTGGACTTGAAGATCTACAAGGTCCCTTCCAACCCTACTTCTATGATCCTATGATCAGTTTACTTAACAGAAATTACCCAAATTCACATCTTTTGAAAGTTTGGAAGCATCATTCTAAAAAGTCAATGAAAATATCCTACTAATAGTGCCTGGCATTGTGAGGCTTTGGAAAAATTAAATTAACATGACGCTTTAATGACAACATGGGATTTATGTTTTAGCCTTAGAGACTCTTCTTCTTTCCAGACCACCCTCCTCCAAACATTTTTTATATTCCAGTACTGTGCGACAGAATAGGTAAGCTGCCAATTTTACATCTTCTTGTTTCATTAAGTATTATAAACAAGAATAGATGATACCAGAGTAAATATATGCCTCTGTCAACATTCATAAGCTGCCGAAGGAGAGGTTTTGGTCTTAATGACACCCACGAAACTGAGTGAATTACACTTCTGAGCAACTGTGATTTATTACCCTAGGATAACTACAATCCAAACCCTAGTATACATTTTCCTAAAATATATTTTTTTGACAAATTAAATGCTCAGATTTTACCGTTTCAAAGGTAAGGGTCTGGATTGTTTTTAAATGTAAATTGTTATTGTGGGGCTGGTCCTGATCTCACTTATATTGTTTTAAACCATCAGGGTCGTTCCTGATATACCCACAATACATGAAAAAAAAAATCAGGCCATCAATGAGTGCTCCAAACCCTACCTGCATATTTTAGTGTCAAAATAAATCTTTGCTACAGTCTGCTCTTGCTAGTCCTGCAGAACCTTCAAAGCTATCAAGAGATTTAGGTGGGTTCTATTTTAGCTGCTCATTATCAACATAAATTGTTAATAAGGTTCTAATAGCAGGCTAAATTGTGTCTTTAATCACACCTGTACAATACTGGATATAATGTGAGTGAAAATGGAAGACATTGATATGAAAACTATAGGAAGCCTATTTCCACAAAAATATTTAACAGTTAAAAAACCCTTTGTGATCAATATAAATGTCAGGTTTCTGATGTCAGCATTCTAACAGTAAGAGTTACTATTAAAATAAGTATTCAGCAATCTACATGTTGTAAGTAAGGGCCTTGTGACACGGTAATTTTGGGCGGCTCCTAGAGCACTTAACCCCTGGATTATCCACACATTAACACCTTGAAGTGTTTTAAGCACTTGTTATGGACCTCAAAATTATGCCACTCCAGGGCAGGATTATCTCTGATCCTTACTACCCAGCTCCTGTTCCATTAAGGTGTGGCCACTCCCCACCAATGTGCCACCCAAATTGAAGTCATCAGGTATCCCAGGATCTCTCACACCCCGCCCACAGAGCAGAGATAAAAGCCTGTCTTAGCTCACCAACCCTCTAGTGGCAACACACAGCTACAGATCATAGTCCTGTCCCTGCTCACCAGGCCTCTAGTGGCAAGTCACAGCGAGAGGTGACAGTCAGAGAAGGTTTATAAACTAACAGTGTGAGTACTCCAAACTCCAAGCTAGCATTAACACCAACCAATATTTCTGCAGCTCTCAACATAAAATATAACAAGGCCCTAACATTACAAGATGTGCTGGAGCCATCTTCCACTAACCTCAAAGTATTAAACAACTTTCACTTTAGCAAGCCAGATCCTATAGTTCTTAAGAACAAACTCATTTCTGATTAGCAGTGTGTGTTTCCATTTGTTATGTTCCTGTGTTACACACACTTGATATTTTTGTACAGTTTTCCCTCATTACCATAGAAGCACACACTAGGTTCAGAAAGTAACTCCAAAATAGAAGATGCAAGAATCACTCAGTCTATACTATCTTATTTCAGCTACTGTCCAGTTTGGGGGAGTTTCACTGAATATAAACACATGCAAGTTAAATTCTGTGCCATTTTCAATGCTGCTGCATGCTTATTTCTGTTTGTAAGTAAAGGTTACATTAACAGAAATTTAGGAATGATGATGCAGAAGACCTTTTAGGCACCTGGCTCTTGGACATAGGTGGTAAAAGCGGGAGAGCCAATGGGGCTTAGCTGTCCCAAATGTGGGGCAGCACTAGGGCTGCAAGGCATCCTGGCCGCGGGCTTCTGCTGGCTGCAATGGGGTGGGGAGGGGCGCATGTGCTGTAGTGGAGGGAAGGAGTGGGGGTGGGGCTGGCACTGTGTAGCTGGAGTGGGGCATGGGACTGGGCTGCGAGTGGCTCATCTGGGGGGCATGGAGCCTGCTGCTACCCCAGGAGGCATGGGGGGTATGTACCCCCAGATCTGCGTGGACCAAGTGCAGGCTGCTGCTGCGGGCTGGGGCTGGGGCTGCACCAGGCTCTTCCCAGCAGAGGGTGGGGGGTTGCACTCAGAGCAGCTGGTGGCAGTGCTGGGAGGGGAGGCTACAGGGGGGGCTACAGCCACCCCAAAATTCACTGTAGCTCCCCCAACTCCCCTCCTGGCACTGCCAGCACTGCCCGAGCACAGCTCAAGTGCAGCATGGCCCAACCCCCCCACCAGAAATAGTCCAGCCCCAGCCCACAGCCCACCCTCACCCCACAGGCAGGTCTGGGGCACATGCCCCAATGCCCTCCTGGGGTGTGTACAATGGTGTGAGCCACCACCCCCTCCTCAAGCCAGGCTCCCCCTGGACAAGACACTTGTGGCTTCGTCCCATGCCCTGCCCCGGCTGTCCAAGGCCTGCCTCTGCCCCAGCCCCACTTCCTCCCTCACTGCTGTGGTGGGGGGCAGATTGAGGCCCTAGTGGTAAAGGAGTGGGTGGGGCACAGGCAGAAGCAGGGGCTGGGGTGAGTGGGTCCTGCTTCTGCCCTGCTCTCTCTTTCACTGCTGGGGCCTCAATCTGTGCCCCCCACAACCCTTCCCCCTCCCCCCGCCCCTTCCCCAACAGACTCACCTGCTGGAGGGGGTTGCACGTGCATGTGCACATGCACTTAGCCCCCCTAAAAAATGTTTTCTCCCTCCACCTATGCTCTTCAAGCAAAATATAGTCCTGAATTAGTTTCTTACCTCCCTATAGGAACAGACTAAAGGAAACTTTTAGAGCATTTTGAAGCAAACAATGATCTCCTGGATCATCATGGCGACAGCATCACCTTAATACTACCTTATCTTTCTATATAATTCATGGGGAGATGTACTGCTCATTTACCCAACTTCTTTGCTGGGCTCAGGAATGGTACTGAGGATCATGCCCTATTGTTGTTTGTCCTTCAGATTTGAAGATGACCATGACATTGTTGGTTGGTTTGGTTTCTGTGAACACATGAATGGCTGATCAGGCCAATTTATGCTCTGGCACACTGAACAAAAGATGCCACTTTGAATTGCTTAATCAACAGCAGGCATCCTGCTCTTGGAAAATGTACATGGTTTGCACTTCTTCTCTGCCTCAGCAGCTCTTCTCCACTCAGAGAGAGTAGATCCACTGTGGAGGAGGCTTTGCCAGGTGGAACGATCATGAGCAAGATCTTCTCAATACTTTGGGTCAATGTTAAAATATTTCAAAGATAATTTGAGGGAGTCCTTGAAGTGTTTCTATGTTTCTTCTGGCCTCCCTGAATGTACTTTCCCTCCTTTAGCTCACCATAAAAGATCTTCTTTGGCAGTTGCTCAGCTGACATTCTGGTGACATGGCCTGCCCATCTCATGTGTGATGTCATCAACAGAGTGCGGATACTTAGAATGCCTGCCCATGTAAGAACCTCAGTGTCCGAGACCTTGTCTTGCCATTTTATCCTCATCCGTTTCCTCAGACAGCCCATTTGAAAGTGGTTCAGCTTCCTAGCATGACATCTGTATACCATCCAAGTTTCTCATGCATACATCAGGATTGGCAACACAATGACTTTGTAGACCTTCAGTTTTGTTTGTGGATTGATGCCTCTGTGTCACCCACAATGGAAGCAAGCATGCCATCAAAGAATTGCAGAACTATTGTAATAAATTCCTCCGGGAAACTGAATTTTGCCATGGTCTTCCAAAGGCCCTCCCGACTGACTGTATCGAGTCAGTGAAAGTCATGTACAGGTTGCATTTCTGTTCCTGGCTTTTGTCCTGAAGTTGACAAGCTGCGAACACCACATCTATGGTCCCACATCCTTTCCTAAAACCACACTGACTCTTAGTCAAGAGCCCTGTTTACAAGGTGATTCAACAAAATTCTAGTGAAAATGTTACCAGCTATTGATGGTAAGGAGATGCCCTTATGGCTGTTGCAGGGTTATCTATTGCCTTTCTGCTTGTACAAGTGGACAGTGGATGCATCCTTGTATTCCTGGGGTATAGTACCTTGAGTCCACATTGAGTAGAAGAGTTCTGTCAGTTTCAAAGCCATGTGCGAGCCTCTGGCCTTGTAGACTTCTACTGGTATAGCATATGCTCTAGGTGCTTTACCATTTGACAGCAGTTCAATTGCTTTCACAGTCTTAGTCAGTGTTGAAGAATCAGCCAGAGATATGTTAATGTCTACCTGGAGCAGTTGATCAATTGCCTCCTCACTAATAGATGACTGTTGTTTGAGGATGTGGTTGAAGGGTTCTGCCCACCTCTGCAGTATCCTTCCTTTATCAATGAGCAGTGTGGTGCCATCATAATTCAGTCCTGGAGATGTTCCTGATGACCATGGCCTGTAGATTGTCCTCAGAGCATCATATAAGTTCTTCATATTGTTCCTGTCTGCATAGGACTATATCTGAGCCTTGTTGCTCAGCCATGAGTTTTGCATCCCTCTGAATTTGCATTGGACAATTCTCTTGATGTTATTGAAGGCTGCCTTCCTAGATGTTAAAGTACTATCTTCTAAGCAGGCCTTATGGAACTGATGGTTCTTGTTCTGTTGTCTCCCTATGTCAGTATCATTTTCATCAGGCCAATCTTGATGTTTACGTGTGGTGGGATCAAAGGTATCAGATGCAGCTGAGAAGACAGAGTCTCTGAAGGATGCCCAATTTTCCTCAATGTTATTGGAGTTTACATCAATTGTTACTAGTTGGCTACCCAGTTCTTCAACAAATGCCTGTTTCACATTCTCCCATTTCAATTTGGAGACATTGAGGTTTTTGGATGCCTTTTTGTCTTGTGGTAGTCTACTAGGATGTATCCAGATATTCAGCTTGGACACTATGAACCTGTGGTCCGTACAGCATTCTTCACTTCCCATGGCCTTTGTTATTCTGATGTCTCTTCTCCTGATGATGACATAATGAGATGCCAGTGCTTGGAGCATAGGTGCATCTAAGACATCTTGTTGCAGTTTGGCAAGTGGAAGACTGTGCTGGTGAGGATAAGGTCATGTTCAATGCATTTCCTCAGCAGGAGAAGCACATTGCTGTTGCATTTCCCAGCGCCATTTTTTCTGATGATGCCTAGCCATACATGGTGATCTACGCCAACTCTAGCATTGAAGTCACCAAGGATAATGAGCTTGCCTGCTTTTGGCACATCTGTGATAAGATTCCAGATCTTCATAAAATTTGTCCTTAATCACATCTGGGTTGGTCATAGTGGGTGCATAGGCACTGTTGATAGTTGCACATCTATGTCCAGACAGTGGGAGTCTCATTAGTGGGAGTGTGTCATTCACTCCCTTTGGGCAATTTGTAGGCTTGCTGACTAGCTGTGTTTTGATGACAAACCCAACACCAGCTTTGTGTTGCTTTTCTTTACTATGACCACTCCTTTTCCAGTTAGTTGTCCTTCTTCATTTAGGTGAGTTGCACTCAAGGATGCTATCTGAATGTTGAATCTGGCCAGTTCTCTGCCAACTAGAGCTGTTCTTCTCTCTGGTCTATTTGCTGTTGTACAGTCCATCAACATGCGCTCATTCCAAGCACTGATGGTGAGTGGTGTCACCTTTGTCTTTTTGTGTAGTTTTTGACAATTATAGTGGGATCCCTGTCAGCCATAGTATGCTAAACAGGGTTACAGTGAAGCAGACATTGTTTAGGGAGCCTTTTCTAGCTGCTTCCTCACATTACGGAGGTGAGCAGCATGATCCTAAATAGGGCTGCTCAGTCATCCAGGGGGCTGCCAAATTCCACTGCTGCTTCCCAGTGTATCCACATCTGCTTTGTTGCTCACCCATTGCCACAGGGCTTAAGTGGGTCTATATGGGGGCATAGCAATGTCATGACATGTGCAAGTTGGACTTAGGTAAGGAAAAGTTGCACAGAGTCACCCTCACTCTTTCATCCAGGCTTGTCTGAATCCAGTGGCATGACAGAGTTGAGACAATTGGATGCACTGGATGGCCATCAGGTCCTGCAGCACCCGAACTGGTGCCCTACACTGTCCACAGCTCCTGCCATCTGCCTTCACAGCCAGAGAGATGAGCATATCTGCTCAGCTGCCTGATTCACCAGAGAGGACTTTCCAGAGGGAGCCAGGTATAGCTGTCCACATTGTTCAGCAGTCCAGCCCTGCCCTTATTTTTATTTCAGGGTCAACTCCCCTAGCCTTTCCCTGCTAAGGTATCACCCACAAGGCAGCAGGGGCTGGGGTTTTAAGGCACCCCAGATTCATCCTGCCCTGCGGTTTGGCCCTAGTGGCACTTTCTAAGGGCTGCTCCACCATAAGCAGTCCCACTAGTGACCCCAAACCCCAGTAGGGTGCAGCTTTCAGTCATATCCAGGACCCACTGGCTCTCACTTCATCAGAACCAAATCTCAGAAATGAGGCTGTCTTAAAAGCTGACTGCCAGATTCTCAAGTTCATAGCCACTGACATGCAGTCACATGCTCAGGGCTATACCAAGATGGCTACATTGCCTTATTTTTGGAATTTTACATAGATTCTTAGATGTTAGGGTCAGAAGGGACCTCAATAGATCATCGAGTCCAACCCCCTGCATAGGCAGGAAAGAGGGCTGGGGCTAGATGACCCCAGCTAGATGCATATCCAACCTCCTCTTGAAGACCCCCAGGGTAGGGGAGAGCACCACCTCCCTTGGAAGCCCGTTCCAGACCTTGGCCACTCGAACTGTGAAGAAGTTCTTCCTAATGTCCAGTCTAAATCTGCTCTCTGCTAGCTTGTGGCCATTATTTCTTGTAACCCCCGGGGGCGCCTTGGTGAATAAAACCTCACCAATTCCCTTCTGTGCCGCCGTGATGAACTTATAGGCAGCCACAAGGTCACCTCTCAACCTTCTCTTGCAGAGGCTGAAAAGGTCCAGGTTCTCTAGTCTCTCCTCGTAGGGCTTGGACTGCAAGCCCTTAACCATATGACTGACCCTTCTCTGGACCCTCTCCAGGTTATCTGCATCCCTCTTGAAGCTAGCAGCTAGGAAGCTAGCTACATGGAAGCTAGCAGATAGGAAGTGCTCCATTATGAGCAGAGGCAGTATAGGCCCCCTGTTATCTTACACTGTGCAGGATCACTTCTAAGCTAGCCAAAGGGAAATACTGAAGGAAGGGTCTGTGAAATCCTACCTCTCTCCAGTTCATTTGCCTCCTTGAAGCCCAGAGCTAGGCACCTATGTGAGATTATAATTTGCAACTCAAAGGCCCCTCCCAGATTTAGGTCCCTAAATTAACTCACTGGAAAGGAAGCCTGCCTCCCTTTTTATGAGAAGGGAGAAGAGGAACCACCAGCACCTCCACTACGACCCAGGTTGTGGAGTGAAAGTAGTCATAGTTTCTGCATTTTGTGCTGAAAACCATGCCTATACACATACTCTGATGCATTATAATTAGAATATGTTGGAGCACACTCAACTAATCAAGTGTGCTCCACATTCTAATTAAAATACTGTAGCATTGCCACAGTGTCACATGTATAAGCCCCTGTGGGTTTAAAAGTGGCTGCTGGGGCACTTTAACTAAAGCTTGTCGAACGATCCATTTAAAAAAAAAAAAAAGGGCTGACACTGCAGCATTTTAATTAGAGCAACTCTCTGGGAACTGCTCTAATTAACAAAGCCTTTCTCCACCCCTGAACATGTGTATAGGCACCCCATGTTGCCAGTGTATGTTAGGTGTGGTCAAAGCACATGTACCAGAGTGGCCCCCTTTAGGGACACTGGTGAAAGGAAGCCCAGTGTGAGGATCCAGACCGGGGTTAGGTGTGAGACAACTGCTCAACCCCAGCAAGATTGAGCGGGACCCCTGGCACAGCTTTATGAGCACTCGTGGTGCTCTGGCTAGGTGCCAGAGGACTGGAAAAGGGCCAATGTGGTCCCCATTTTCAAAAAAGGGAGGAAGGAGGACCCAGGAAATTATAGGCCTATGAGTCTTACCTCAGTCCTGGGGAAGCTCTTTGAGAAAATTATCCAGGTGCACATCTGCGAGGGGCAAGCAGGGGTGTATGTGCTTAGGGGCAACCAACAAGGGTTCACTAAAGGCAGATCCTGTCAGACCAACCTGGTGGCTTTCTATGACCAGGTCACAAGATCCTTGGCACAGGTGTCTCAGTGAACGTAGTCTTTCTGGACTTTAGGAAGGCCTTTGACACTGTCTCTCACCCCATTCTCGTTAAAAAATTAGGAGATTGTGGTGTCGATGCCTACACAGTCAGATGGGTCACCAATTGGCTGGAGAGCTGTACCCAGAGAGGGGTTGTGGATGGGTCATTTTCGACCTGGAGGGATGTGGGCAGTGGGGTCCCCCAGGACTCGGTCCTTGGGCCCGTCCTGTTCAACATCTTCATCAGAGACTTGGACGAGTGGGTGAAAAGCACCTTGTTCAAATTCGCGGATGACACTAAGATGTGGGAAGAAGTGGGCATGCTAGAAGGGAGAGACAGGCTGCAATTGGATCTGGACAGGTTACAGGGGTCAGCAGATGAGAACAAGATGGGATTCAATACTGACAAGTGCAAGGTACTGCACCTAGGGAGCAAGAACCAGCAGCATACCTACAGGCTGGGGAACTCCTTTCTCATCAGCACAGAGGCAGAAAAGGATCTTGGAGTCATTATAGACTCCAGAATGAACATGGGCAGCCAGTGTGGGGATGCAGTCAGGAAGGCTAACCGCACCTTGTCATGCATCCACAGATGCATCACGAGCAGGTCCAAGGAGGTGATCCTCCCCCTCTATATGACATTGGTCAGGCCGCAGTTGGAGTGCTACATCCAGTTCTGGGCGCTGCACTTCAGGAGGGATGTGGACAGCATTGAGAGGGTGCAGAGGAAGGCCACTTGCATGATCAGGGGGCAGCAGGGCAGGCCCTACAAGGAGAGGCTAAGGGACCTGAGCCTGTTCAGCTTCCACAAGAGCAGGGTGAGGGGGGATCTAGTGGCCATTTACAAATTAGTCAGAGGGGACCAGCAGGCAATGGGAGACTCCCTGTTCTCCCAAGCACTACTGGGAGTGCTTGGGAGAACAAGGAATAATGGCCATTAGCTGACGGAGAGTAGATTCAGGCTAGATATCAGGAGGCACTACTTCACAGTCAGGGCAGCTAGGATCTGGAACCAACTTCCAAGGGAAGTTGTGCTCGCTCCTACCCTGAAGGTCTTTAAAAGGAGGCTAGATAGACACCTTGCCGGGGTTCTTTGACCCCAGCATTCTTTCCTGCCCATGGCAGGGGGTTGGACTTGATGATCTGCTCAGGTCCCTTCTGACCCTACCAACTACGAAACTATGAAGATGGTCACAAAAGCAGTACTTGAAGTACCCATAGGGTTAGAAAGGGGTTTGTGGATTTCACTTTGGGATTTGGTACCTATATTCTACTTATGTCTCACATTAGGAATCTAGGTCTAAACTCTTATCTCATCAGAAATGCCACTGTTATAAAAAGCTTTATATATAAATGTTGATGAAAACAGCATTCTAAATATCAGTAAATTATTTCAGAAAAACTAAATTAACTGCTTTCATTCTAGGTATTGTGCTGTAACCAATGCTATGATTGGCTGCTTTAAAAAATGCTGTGAAGGTTTCTTCTCTTGCTCCAGATAGTTCTCTGAAGCTTTTCTTCATTCAACTGGCTTCCAGCTACTTTTTAAATCTGATCTTTTTGGCAGTGCTACATAGCCATATTGAACAGTATCAAGGTCATGGATCAATGTACATAAACTGAGCACAACAATACTGATCCTTCTCTTTCCCTCTGGGGCTGGGAGCTAAATTAACAAAGCCTGCCCTGCATCTGGAGTGGGATTCTGTGTCTTGCAGAGAAGACTAAGTGAAAGCTGTTGACAATAAAACACACAGATAAGATGGGCAGAAGTACACATGCAATTTTTTGATGCTGTTGCGCTCACTTTTCCACATCAAAAACAAAACAAAAAAAAATCCAAAGTACATTGTTATGTGGCTAGGTGCTGTCCTTGAAAAAGTCTGACTAGGTAGAGTGGGAAACCTAGTCACTGTGGAGTAATTTTGAACATAATATCAGAGTGGAAGGGATGATCAGATGACAAGGACAACAGTCTGTTAGGAAGCATTCCTACAGTGGGACCATAATGGTCCGATAATACACAGTGAATTATCCTCTAAAAGAGCATGATGTGACCCAGAATAAAAAGTGCAAAAATACAGGTTTCCATAAGCAATGGAAAGTGTGTACAATTTGGAAACACATCAGGATAACATCCAAACTATGGTTCTCTAAATCAACAGAGATTCCCTGGCCTTCTAACATGCTGATTTCCAGGGGGAGTTCCTCATGATTTCCTGCTTCTATTCCTTACCAGCATTCTCTGAAGTGGGATTTTCAAAAAGAACTGACAGAGAAGCCAAGCAGTAATGTATGGCATAGCACTATTCATCTCTCCATGAAGTTTACTTCCCCACTTCTTCACCTGAAGCTACCCTTTCTGCCTGACAGTTGTCTTCTGAGGTGACTGTAACAAGTGGGCATCCTGGGGCTGGTCTGAAAGTTGGCCTGCCCACTTGTTTCAGAGCAAACTGCCCGCCTACCTCTCCTGCCACGCCTTTGATGATTGTCAAGTCACTGTTTAGCTGATACCTGACCTCACGAGTCTCCCCAATGCAGGGCTTGTTCCCCAACTTGTCTGCCATGTCTTGATGGAATTGAACTAGTTAAAGGAGGGGTTCAGTGGTGTGAGACGAATGCCCCAGCTGGGGTTACTGATGGCTCGGACACAGTTGATTTGGGGCTCCACCTCCCCTATACCTTGTCCACTTGTCAACTGTGTGCACTGATACTTATAGCTGGCCAAAGCTGCTTTGCCCTCTGGATGCATGCGTCCACCGGCAACCGGAATTCAGCAATCTAGTTATCTGGAGTGCTGTTTCTGGGTACACTGTGGCATACCTGGCATCCTTTCCAGCACCTGGCTTTAGCCCACTCAGGGTCTCATGCCCTGCCTTGAACCTTCCCTAGAAGGTGTCCTTTCAAGTTGATGCCCTGGTCATAACACACTGACCAAAGCATTAAAAAAAGAAAAATAATTAAAAAAAAACCCAAAACAAACAGGCAGAAGGAGCAAAGCAAGAAAGCAAGCAATAACGGGCTAGCTACAAAAAGGCTCAGCCAGCTCCCTGTAGCTGTTCTCCTACTATGCCTCCCTAGTAGGAAGGCTGTGAAGGAATGAGCCTAAGATGGGACCTCCCTGAGGCTCCATGAGGTCATGCCTGCTCTACAGCCTTGGGCCTTCCTGGTCCCCAATTATCTTCTCTAACCTGTCCTCTCTATGAGGAGACTTTCCAGCACCCCATCCTCACCTTTCACTGGGAAGTCACAGGTGTGATATTTCCTGGAGACTGCCCCACCACAGGCAGCCCCACCACACCATCCAACCCCAGCAGGCTGCGGTTTCAGGTCTTACCCAGGGCCAAAGAACTTTTAAGCCCTCTCCTGGAGTCCTCATAGCTTCTTCCCTTTGATGCCTCTATCCATATCTGAAGCCCCTGCTTACACTGGCCCTTATCCCTCACATACTTGGCCTCTCTCCTCCTGGCTTCCAGGGATCCTGAGGACATCCCTTCATCCTGGCACAGGTGCCTAGGCCTCCATCTCTCCTCCATGGTTCCCTCCTTATTGGGAACTGTGACAGTGGCAAGCTTTCATGCTTGGTGCAAGCACCAACCTGCCCCCTATCTACAGGTCAGTCACCTGCCTCACTCATCTGCCATGCATTGATATAATAATATTGATGTGATAATTAGGCAGGAGGCTGCCCATTATACACCCTGATATTGGGGGGGGGGGGCCATCTGTGGCTCCGTTCTACCCCTACACCATGGCCCAAGCCTTGCAGATAGCATCTCAGGCAGCCATATCAACTATCCCCTTCGCCCATTAGCTGTGGCCCCTTCCCTGGGACCTTCGGCTTCCCTTTAAGCCCTGGCCCTGTCTCAGGCCAGTCAGGGCCCCAAGCTTCTTTGCTTTATATGGGCATCGCTCGTGGTGGGCCCCTGGCCCTTTTTACCCCTATCTGGGTCCTGGCCCCAGCATTCACCATTCGGGTTCCTCAGACTAGGTCTAAGCCTCCTGCCTGCACTCAGGGATCAGGGTCCCCAATTCCCAGCTCAGGTGCTTCACAAAGTGTGCCTGGCCCCGTGGGGTCACTCACCCCAGCAGGCTCAGGTGCTTCAAGAAGCTTACCTGGCCTTCCCTGGATTAGATGTATCATATTACCCACCTGAAGGCGAGGGCTGGGGTTAAGGCACCCCTACCCGCCTTTCACCGGGCTGGTAACTGGTCTGGCATTTCCTGAGGGCTCCTGTGCCACTAGGAGCCCCACCAGACGACCCATTCCTGGCAGGGTGCAGTTTTAGGTCATGCCCAGGACCAGAGCCTCCTGCTCCTACCTGAAAGATGTTCCCATGTAGAAGCTCAGCCAGGCAATGTTTCTTGCCTGCCTCCCAGCAGCAAACTACTCTTGTTTATATAGGTGGCCAGAGTTCTAAAATGGTTGCCTTAATCAAACACCTGCTGAGTGTTTGATCTAGCCCTTGAAGTGGCAGGCACCACTGGTGCCCTGGCACAGGAACCTTCTGACCCTTGTGGTCCTGGCCCCAGGTTGGCCAGTCAGGGTGCCAGACTCAACCCTTGTGGTGGGTGTGGCAGAATGCCACCTCTGTCTCTCCCCAAAAGCTCTGCTCTGTGACAA
Source organism: Alligator sinensis (assembly GCF_000455745.1). Taxonomy (NCBI): domain Eukaryota; kingdom Metazoa; phylum Chordata; order Crocodylia; family Alligatoridae; genus Alligator; species Alligator sinensis. The sequence goes on from NW_005842223.1 coordinate 622,416, forward strand.
TTTGGTTAATATGGGCTCATTAGGTAACCCTGAGTTGTAACCTGAGTTGGATACATTCCTGAGGGAGTGGGGAAACCTGCTCCTTCTGCCTATGTGACTGGCATCACATACCTGGGTGAGGGGCTTACGCTTCCTATTGTTAAGCAATGCCAACCTGAATGGGAGGGGGCTAGAGACTCTGCCAGTCTGCCGAGCAACCAATGATGCATTTCAAGTTGGTTGGCTGGCAGCCAACACGTGGTGGCCCCCATTGGATCAGGTAAATGAGGTCATAAGGGCTATATAAGTTAAGGACTGCCGGGGGGGAGGAGGGGCAGCAGCCACAAGGAAAACTCAGAGAGAGAAGAGCTGGACCATCTGAAACTTGCTCTCTCTCTCAAAACTCATGATCAATGAACTGCCTGCCTCCAGAGGGAATCTTCACCTGCCTCTGGATGATACTTGTGAGTAAGCTCCCTGAGATCTAACTAGATATATAGCTTGCAGTAACTCAGTTGCATGATCAAAGGCTACTCCAGCCACCCTGTTTGCTCTATGGGATTTCTCTGATACTACTCAACTCTCTACCCTATTCCATCCCTACTCCTTGTAACCAATAAAGTTCTCTTTTGTACCTAGCATGCCAGACTTATTGGGAGAGGGTCTAGATTATGCTGACTAAAGGAGACCACTAGTTGTGCTTCCAACTGAGGGAAGCACCCCAAGTTTTTGAAGTGAATCAAGTTCCCTCGAGGGCTACTAGGCCTGTGTTTCCCAGGAGGCACAGTGCCAGGATCAAGCCCATCCCTGGGTGGTGGCAGCTATACCCCCAGGCTGGTGGGCATGCTCCAGGAAGGGGGTCAGCCAGATGTGAGGCGCCCCCAGGGAGGCACTCGGAGCCTGAAAGGTGGTCGGGTGCAGTGAGGTGGGGGGCTTAGGGCAGGAGCACCCCTACTGGCCCACCACAGTGGGCATCTCTGCACCTTCAGTCTCTCTAGGCCCTGGCCTCAACTAGGGCCAGTCAAGGTGGAAACTTTGCCTGTCTAATCACCAGCCTGTTGCCACACTCATCCAAGTCATGCCTGCTAGGCCTCCACTCTTAGTCTAACCCTGGGCCTCCACCTCTGGACCTCTGCTCAGATCTGGACATCCATAGATTCACAGATGTAGGGTCAGAAGGGACCTTGTAGATCTTCTAGTCCTATCCCCTGCCCTGGGCAGGAGAGAAAACTGGGCTCAAATGACCCCACCTAGGTAAACATCAAGCCCCCTCTTAAAGACCACCAAGGGAGGGGACAGCACCACTTTCCTTGGAAGTTGGTTCCAGATCCTAGCTGCCCTGACTGAGAAGTAGTGCCTTCTAATGTCTAGTCTAAACCTACTCCTTGTTACTCCGGGGGGAGCTCGGGGGAACAAGGTCTCTCCCAATCCCTTCTGGTGCCCCCTAGTAAGTTTATAGATGGCCACCAGGTCCCCCCCTCAGCCTTCTCTTGTGAAGGCTGAACAGGTTAAAGTCCTGTAGCCTCTCCTCGTAGGGTCTGCACTGCTGTCCCTGTGTCATGTGAGTGGCCCTCCTTTGGACCCTCTCAATGCTGTCCACATCCCTCCTGAAGTGTGGTGCCCAGAACTGGACGCAGTACTCCAGCTGTGGCCTGACCAGTGTCACATAGAGGGGGAGGATCACCTCCTTGGCCCTGCTTGTGATGCATCTGTGGAGGCACGACAAGGTACGGTTAGCCCTACTGACTGTGTCCTCACATTGTCGGCCCATGTTCATCTTGGAATCAATAATGACTCCAAGATCTTTTTCTGCCACCATGGTTTCGAGAAGGGAGTTCCCCAGCCTATAGGTATGCTGCTGGTTCCTACTGCCTAAGTGCAACACTGTAACAGGTCGCCCTCCCCAGTGCCATCTTCCTGGTAATCCGCGCCTTACGTGGGGCACCCTTAGAGTCTTCTTTGGGGTTCTTATGTCCCGCCCTATACTCGCTTGCCACGTCTTGATGGAAATTATTATGATGATGTTCTTGCGAGTGGGACACTGCCTATTGTATTGGGTATGCTAGGGCCTTTCGCCTACAAAGGCCTGACCCTTGTTTTTCTCTAGCTAGGCCTCCCTGTCTAAACCCACTAAACAGGGTTTGATTCCAAGGCTCCAGCCTTTTTTGGTGTCTTGAGGCTTGTGGCCCCCTTTTCTGCTCTAATCTGGAGCCCAACTGCCCTGGCCCAGAGGCCCAGGTGCCAGCCCCACAGCTGGGGGGGTCGCAAGTTCAAAACCAGGGGACGACCCCAAACTTGCACCCTCTCAGTCCAAAAAAAATACCAAAATAAAGTTGTACCACAGGTACACCAGACCTCCCTGGCCTTCTTAAGATCATGCCTTCAGGCGCCAGGGTCTGTGCCCCCAAACTGCACCCTTGCTGGCACTGGGGTCTGTGTCCCTCAAAAACCACATCCTTGCTGGTGCTGGAGTCCCCACTCCATAGTGGGTCCCCAAAAATGAGGTCTCCTCCTTCTCCTAATAGCCTCACCCAAACCGCCGGTTTTATTCATTAATCAAAAAGAAAAAAAAATAAACAGTCCTGTCCATGGGTAATAGCTGCCAACAGCTAATGTGATATGGAAAAGCAGCATGTCCGCTTACATTCACAGGGCCTGTGCTTCAGCTCCCCACCATCGGCTCATATCCTTGCTATGATGTGGTTGCCTTCTCTCCAGGGCTTCCGTGACTCCCCTCTTCCCGCCTTTGGACCGCTCCTCCATGGAGCTCCCTGAGGCACTCCTTCCCCTTTGGCAGCTCCCCCCTTTTCTGCCGCTCTGCTCAGGGTTTTTATAGTCCTGCCCCTTCCGGTCAGCTGACTAGCTGACCAGGCTCAGCATTTAACTCCTTCTTTTCCAGCACTTCGTTCCCAGAAAGTTCTGGCCTTAAAGGGGTGAATGTGCCTTCTGGTAACAGGGCTAGAGTCCCTGTTACAAGCACCCTGCACTTGTCAGTATTGAATCCCATCCTATTTTAATTTGCTCACCCCTGTAACCTGTCCAGGTCCCATTGTAATCTGTCCTTCCCTTCTAGCGTGCCAACCTCATCCCAAATCTTAGTGTTGTCTGTGAATTTAAATAGGATGCTTTTCACCATGTCGTCCAAGTCGCTAATAAAGAAATTGAACAGTGTGGGCCCAAGGACCGAGCCCTGGGGGACTCCACTGCCCACTTCCCTCCAGGTCAAACATGACCCGTCCACCACCACTCTCTGAGCATGACCCCTCCGCCAATTTGCAATCCATCTGACTGTGTAGGCATCAATGCCACAGTCACCTAGCTTTTTAATGAGAATGGGGTGGGAGAGTGTCAAAGGCCTTCCTGAAGTCCAGAAAGACTACATCCACCACGACACCTGCGTCCAATGATTTTGTGACCTGATCGTAGACAGCAATCAGGTTGGTCTGACAGGACCTGCCCCTAATGAAACCATGCTGGTTGCCCTTGAGCATCATCCCTGCTGCTGGCCCATCACAGATGAGCTCCTTGATAGTCTTCTCAAAGAGCTTCCCCAGAATTGAAGTAAGACTAACGGGCCTATGGTTGCCCGGGTCCTCCCTCTTCCCTTTTTTAAAGATGGGGACCACATTGGCCTTCTTCCAGTCTTCCGGCACCTGGCCAGAGCACCACGAGTGCTCATAAAGCCATGCCAGGGGCACCACGATAACCCCTGCCAATTTCCTCAATACCCTGGGGTGAAAAGCACCTGGACCTGGTGATTTGAACACACCCAGCCCCTCCAGAAGTTCCCTAATTCTGTCCTCCCTGACCCTAGGCCTGAATCTTGGTAGGGGAGTCCCAGTCCCTGCACAACAAAATGGAGGCAAATAAATTGTTAAAGAGGTCTGCTTTCTCCTCTGGTGTAACCACCAGATTGCCAAGCATATCCTGCAGGGGTCACACATTACCTGGTGCCTTCTTCATACTCCCTATGTATTTAAAAAAGTACTTTTTGTTATCCTTGATGCTAGCCCTAGTTCCATATCTGCCTTAGCTTTCCTAACAGCCCCGCTACAGACCTGAGCAGTGGAGGTATACTCCTCTTTGATGATAGCCCCTCCCTTCCACTGGGTGTACACCTCCTTTTTGGCAAAAAGGCATTCCCAAATGCCTTTGGTGAGCCAGGGGGGCTTTTGGGCACTCTTGCCTCTTTTGCTTCTCATTGCGATTGTCACCCCTTGGGCTCTGAGTATCCTCTTCTTAAGGAATGACCACTCATCTTGGGCATACAGTTCCCCTACTCTCCAGGATCCCAGTGCCTCTTCCTCTCATTGAAGTTGGCCCTCTTGAAGTCAAGGGCTACTGCCTTGCTGCAGGCCCTTGACACCCTGTGCTGGATGGTGAATTCCAGCAAGCAATGATCGCTATCACCCAGGTGGTTGAGGACCTGGAGTCCCCTCACCAGGTCATCACCTGTGGCCAGGCTCTAATCTGGTCTCCACCCCTGGCTGTAATCTGGTCTCTCCTATGAGACTCTCCAGGCTGTTCTCTCCATTCCACAGGGATCTCACCACCCCCTCCTCCCGGTGGTTCTGGGACCAATCCCAGACCCAGGTCCTAGCTGTTCCAAGCAACAGACCTGGATGATGTTCCCTAAGGCATCACTCTCTGTGCCTCTCCTGTCCAACCCTGCCCAGGCTGGGGACCCCTGCAGGGTCCCTCAGAGCCTCCTCCATCCCCAACAAGCTCCAGCTCTTTCCTCCTGGTCTTTCAAGTCTCTCAGTTGTTCAAGTTCCCTCTGAAGACTAGCTCACCCTCCTTCCCACAGGGAACAAGCCCCACCACAGCCTAGCTCCTGAGCTGCAAATGGTCTCCTGCCCAAGCAGTCCCTACAGGAACAAATCCTTGCCACCTGATGCTCTTGCCTCACTACAGCAAAGCCTCACCTGGGGTTGCTTCCCAGGCAGGCAAGTCAACTTACGTTCTCTGGAGCAGGCACTGGCACTGTCCTGCACTTGGAAGTTCTCTGCTGCAGGCCCCCAGCAGAGAGATGTCTCTCCTTCCACTTCCCAGGGAGAACTCTTCCCTGTCCCCAGTGACCATGCTTATATCCTGACTGGGCTCAGGCCTCACCCAATCAGGAGCCTGCCCTTTGGTCAGGTGCCCACCTGATTGTGACCTGAGCCCACCTTTGGGCAGCTGTGCAGCCTGACTGCTTCACTCACACATCTTAAAGTGGCAGGCACACCTTGTGCTTCTCACCTCCTTGTGCTGGCTCCTATTCCCTATCCCAAATTCATGATATCCCCCACATGCTCCAGCCCTCATTGAATTTCCTCCTACCCACATCACTGCCTTCTTCTGTCCCATCATATTTCTTCCACCTCTTATATGTATTGCACTGCACCTTCTCCTCCTCCTTCCTGGCCCAGAACCCACTTACATGCCTGATCTCTTCTCATCTTAAGCAGTGGTTACTTTTTCCTTTCCTCTTGCTAGACCAGGGTGCCTATCCATGATGGTAGAGTAAACTAATATAGCTTCCCCTAGGTAATCCTCTATCCTTCCAGCCCTGTCCCCACCAGTACCTGTTGGCTGCTTGTTCTACAAATAATGAAAGAATTATTTGATTCTCCTCAATACCTGATTAGCAAGTGATGGGGAAGGAAGAGGATGACTCTTGCATTCTGGTTATTTGCTGGACTTCTCTCTCTTTTGCCTGTGAATGGGAGTAGAAGTTTGGGGAGGGAGAAGGAAACTGCCCCCTCAGACATGTAGCTTGGTAAAAGATGCCTCCATTCAAATCTGCTTGCAAAGTGACAGCACCACACAATTTCTCTAGTAGGCACACATCAGAAACTTTGCTCCATTTTCTTAATTCAGTCAATTTTAGGAAAATCCAACATGACAGTGCCTCTTCTAATGTCACAAGTATTTGTATGCTCTGGGATTCTCCCTGTAACTCAGCCATGAGCAATTAAAACATTACCTTAATGTGTGTGACTGCCATCCGTGCTAGGCAACAAATCTTGAAAATCCCTACTGTGGGACTTGTAATCGTGTTTTTCCCCCTTAGGCATGAGCATGATCTAACAGTGCTGCCCTTTGCTAAGGCTGTAAAGATCCCTGTACAGTCTTGAAAGGGATTGTTGGAATTTTTAAATATTTTAAAGTGTAAATCTTTGTATTCTGTTTTACAGACAGAATACTTCCCAATCTATTTTGCCACTTCATTCCTCTGCACTGACACCCCAAGAGCCCCCTAATGCTCTCAAAGGTGCTTGCTTTTTTTCATGTACTCCCGATTGGTTTCTCCACTGTTTCTACCTCTCCTGTTCTACACACCATTGTACTGTCTCTAATTCACTGTAATTTTCAAATCTCTTCATGGTTTCCATTTATGCTTCTTCCTATTCACAACTCCTGAGATTTTTCATCCAGCCTTTCTTAGATTCCTTTTATATAGAGACTCTCCAGTGACTCAGGTTTTTCCTCATCTCTGCTCCTTAGAGCAGAGCTTTCCAAACTTTTCATGTTGGTGACACACTTTTTAGACATGCATCATTTCACGACACAGTAATTCAGTTTTACTAGCAAGCCGGAGGTTAAACTAACCCGTTATAAGAGATACGGACACATACATAAATTGTAATAATGAAATGTATGGGGACACAACATATCTCATGAAAACCTTTCATTTATATTTTTAAAAATATATGATTTGTAAGGTAATAACATACATTGTTGTCATTTATGAGTAACAGTATGTAAGTATGTGCAAGAATTAAAAAAAGTTGAATAACACCAATAACTACTTACCATTTTAATGGGATGTATGAGGTTGATGGGATGAACACAGTTTCTGAATATTTGGTGGAATATTAGATAAAGACACTCGCATTTCATCATCAAGCATTTTTAAGCTTCCACATTTCAGTGTCTTTAAGTTTGCCGTCGTTGCAAAGGATACTTCACAAAAGTATGTAGTAGAAAACTGCAGAAGAATTTTTAATGCTTTTTTAGCTATGTTTGGATGCATTTTTGAAATGCGAATCCAAAAGCTGTCTAAGTCACCCTCTTCATACATCATTAACAGATTTCGATCATTTTTTATGTCAGCTAATTCTTCTTCTTCAATAAGTGAAAAGTTCCTCGTTGCAGTTGAAAGAAATGGATTTCTGATCCAATCATAGTCTTGGATTTCAACATTTGGGAAGTAATGCTGAACTTTCTCTCCGAGCAATGTTAAATGGTCAACAATTAGCGAGCTGATATCACATTTTAGCTCGCACTCAGCAGTTTTGGAAAACATTTCAAAATTTCCTTCTTTCACTTGCCTTTTCCAAATTGCTATTCTGTCTCTCATAGCACAAATTTTATCTACTGCTGTTAAGATATTTTCTCCTTTTCCTTGCATACTGGTGTTTATTTTATTCAAATGTTCAAATATGTCAGCAAGATATGCCAATTTTGTGCACCAAAGTTTGTTTTGAATTAGATTGCAGAATTCAGTTTGCTGATTTTCCACAAAAAGTTTAAGCATCATTTCCCTCAATTCATATACACGACAAAGCACTCGACCTCTTGAGAGCCAACGAACTTCTGTGTGTAGTAGAAGCTTTTTAAACCTTGCCCCCATTTCTTCACAAATATGAGCAAATAATCTTGATTGAAGAGGTCTACTTTTAATGTAATTGACCATTTGAACCACTTTGTCCAAAACTTTTCTTAATTCATTTCCAATGGTTTGCGCGACTAGTGCTTCGCGATGTAAAAAGCAATGAGTAATTATAATATTTTCATTCTCTTTCTTTGCTAAAGCTATAAAACCTTTTGTTGAACCAACCATTGAGGGTGTGCCATCTGTGCATATTCCTACACAATTTAACCATTGCAAATTATTTTCCTTCATGAAGCAATCTAAAGTTTTAAATATATCTTCACCTCTAGTTCTCATTGGAAGTTCTAGACAATACAAGAATTGCTCAATAATTCTGTCAGTATGAATGAAACGTATAAAAACCAATAATTGTGCTAACCCACTGACATCTGTTGCTTCGTCTAATTGCAATGTAAAGATCATATTATCGTCTTGAAAAATATCCTTCATTTGCTGCTTAATGTCATCAGACATGTCTTGAATACGTCTTCCAATCCTATTATCTGCCAAAGGGATTTTATTAACTTCTATCTCAAATTCGGGCCCAAACATTGTTCGAACAATAGCACAGCAAGATTCCTTTATGGTGGAGTCTCCAACGAGAATTCCGAATTCTCCACACTCCTCGCCGTACCGCTCCGACAGCGCCAATCACGTGTGTCCTACGTCAAGACGCCACACGATCCTAAAGCAGCTAATGTTAAAGCAGCTAAGCCTTAGCTGCTAAGGCTTAGCTGCTTTAACATTAGCTGCTTTAGGAAGTTCCGGGGGAGGGGCCAAGGGAAGCAGACGCGAGTAAGGGAGCTCCGCGGTGCCCTTCCGCAAAATTTTCTGCATTTCGCGCGACACACCTACACACTGCCGCTGACACACTAATGTGTCGCGGCACACAGTTTGGAAAGCTCTGCCTTAGAGGATCCATACTTCAGCTACATATCTTGAATTTTCTCTGCTTGCTCATCTGGCAATCTGATAGGTGGGATATCCTCCATCAGGATATGATTCTATTGTCTATGAAATAAGACATTATATCTGTATAATATCTTTTATAATATCTCTATATATAGATTGATATATATGTAATGTAATGGTAATATATATTACATTACATTACTATATAAAATAAGGTATATTATATTATATTATATGATATAAGTATAATATAATATATCTATCATTTATATTCCTTGGAAGTGCAAAACTGGGACCCAGTGAAGCTCTCCAAGGATGGGCAAAACTCCATCCTATTTCCAGGAATGTGGGTTAGGATACATCCAAAAAATGTAAACTCACTGAAATCAATGTGGCTGTTAATAGGCTTAATGTCATTCCTCTTACAACCATAATCCAGAAAAGCATCTGGATCATGCTATACAGAATTTAGTCTGTTAGAAAGGGTTATTGATGCAGTATGAAAAAAAAACAGCTCAAAGCTTCATGGAAAGGTTTTGAAAAGTATATGTTCTTGTGTTTTTCTTCAGTTGTTGAGAACCTTACTTGAGTAAGCAGCTCAAAGATCTAAGGATCTCTTGAAGAGAGTTTACTTTGTTTGGTTCTCCTAAAGCAAACAAGCAATGTTTTTACCCAAAATATGGTTTTCTTGTTTGTTTTTTCTTCTAAAGTATCTCTAGTTGTTTGTAAAATGTATTTTGGAACTGAGTTGAGTCACAGACAAATGCAACGCACTTGCTTGTAAGCTTGAGTTTCATTGTCCTGGAGAATGTGAGCTGATTTTTTTGCTTGCTTTTACTAGCTAGCAATTAGTCCTACTTTTTAAGACTGATCTAAATACTCTTCTATTTCAACATTTCATCCTTAAACAGTTTTTAAATTGTTGTTATTATTTACTTCATTGATTCTAAGGGCACTGCAAGGTGTGAAGACAAAGTGAGATGTGAGGAGATGAGCAGATAAGCACCAGCTCCGGTATGTCCCTGACTGGCCCATCCCACATGTGAGTGGGCAGGCTTATCTGCCACTCTTCACCACATTGAAATCACAGGAATCACACTGGAATCACCTCTACCTTATCTTCTCTCCCTCTCACCTGCCACATCTTTGATGTCAAGTTATTCTTTGGGAGTATGGATAGTCTCTTGGGTGATGATTGTACGGGCAAGGTTGGTCTTCCACAGGGCTCCACCACCCCTACACCCTGCCCCATTCTACTCAGGTGATGAGTCGTCTTTTCCTGCTGGCACTGAGTAAAAGTCACTGGTCCTCAGGTCCTCTCTGGCCTGGAGTACCTGTGGACTTCATGGAAGCTTGATGGTCATGTTCTCTGGACGGGCCTCTCCTCCTCAGATGTTTAAACTCAGCTTGAGGTAATCTTCTTTCTCTCCAGGATCAGTGGATCTCTGAGAGATGGGATCTCTGCCTGCCAGTCCCAGGGGTTCACACACAGACTCCTCACTGAGTCTCAGGTGTTGACTCGCTGATTTGATTAATTTGAACTCAGGTGTGCAGGGGATCTGACTTCCCCTGCAATGTTTCCCTAGCCTGGGATTATGGAATTATTTCATAGATGTCATAGACATTAGGGCTGGAAGGGACCTCGGAAGATCATCGAGTCCAGCCCCCCCACCCGAAGGGCAGGAAGTCACACAACAAAAGGAAAAACTTCTGAGCCTGTTCTGGGATCTAATTCTGTTACTGGTAGCTGCCCCGAGCCTGTGATCTCTTTGATTCAGTTCCTCCGGGCAAATCACTCCTTTGCCTGGGGAAGTCTAGGATCCTCCAAGGCTCACTGCCTCTGGTATCCCTTCTTGCCCTCTCTCCTGAGGGCTTAACACTCTTCCACTGGGGTACTCTTCCTCCAGGTGTCCCCGGTTCCCTAGCCGATGGGTCCACCCATAAGCCCCCCGTTGTCTTGCTTCACTTATCTGGTCAGTTGGTAGTGTTGGCTTCTTACTCAGGGTCAGTCTTCCTGGCATCCCACGAGGGTTCAGCTGGCTGGATCCTGGCTGCAGCAGAGTCCTTCTCCCAGTCTGGCTGCGGCCTTTTCTCCTTTCCTCCATGCCAAATACTAAGCCTCTCTCAGGGTTCTCCCTTTAAGGTTCCTGAGCTTCCCCGGGGCCAGTCAGCAAGGGCCCTCAGGTCACATGCTCCCTGGGCCAGGTATGCAGCCCCCGTTCCCTTCCCCAGAGTTCCTTTCAGCTTGCTCGGGAAGTACTGCCCATTCAGGACCCTACCAGTCTCAGCAGTCTGTCTGGCCCCTGCTGGGTGAGTTGCACGACTCCCGGTGTCCTCCCTTGGCATGCCAGGCAGCAGGGTTTTCCCAGACCTGGCCAGGTAAGTTTTGGTCTTGGGGATTGCATCCAGTGGGCCAAGATGACACTGCTTGTCTGTGTCCTGCTGGGGGCATTTTTTCTCCAGCATAGCCCCTCCTGCCGGGGTCTAGCAGGGGCTGCTACACCCCACCCCCAATGTCCAGTACCTCTGCAAGGAATTAAGCACTGTAATATATCAATCATTTTTTTTAATTGGCTGCCACACAATTCACAAAAGTTATGGAGGGTTGCCTTGAGTCCAGAAAGGTTGAGACCACTGCTTTAGTTGAAGGGTGTTTTTCTTTCAAGTGGTGGAACACAGTAACAGTTGTACTCTATAGCACCACTGAGGACATAAAAAGTTATTTGTATTGCTATGCCATAACATAGCCAATTTATACAAGAAGACAGTACTTAGGACTGGACAATATTCATTGTACTTAACATGCTCATTCTTATGCATATATCTATATATACAGAATGGCTTATATTCTGATCTAAGGGTACCTGTGTAAAATCTTAGCAATTCCACTGACCCAATCACTAGATCACTTTCTATACTATCTATATGACTTTGGAATACTGCACCAGTACATTGGCAAAAAGGAAGGCATCATCTATAGCCCTATAACTCCTTCTGGCACATCTTGTCCCTAAACAGTGGAAAATCTATTATGCATCATAAAACATACAGTCCTGATTTTTTTTCTGATAGAAAAGCTTAATGTCATTTTGGCATATTTCTGTTTAGCCCTGTTTTTGTTTCTTTTCTAAAAAACATTTTCATAATGTAATGGCCAGGAACCCTAAATGTAAGTTTGGGGCTTCATTACATTTTGTTTGCATTTAAAAGCCAAATATAGATCCATTTAGGGAGTCTGAGCTGTACTTTGCTACTGAAAGCCATTTTCATTAACCTTATCTGACCTCCTGTGACCATAGCACACATACTTTCATTGGACCTACTTTCTAAGCGTTAACTTCTACCAGAATACAAAACAGCCTAAATTTAAATGTTGATCTCTGCAGCACATATCTTAGAATAGCTTTCTTTGTTATACCAACTTAAACTCTTAAATGAAGAAGAGGTAAAATGTGATGCAAATAATAGAACAGTACATTTCAGTGTATGTACGATTAAGTGGGAAAGGTGTTTTCAGTAGCTGTATTCAATGGTATTTCTGCAATTTCCTTCATGATTAAAGTGAGAGATTGAAGAAGGAGATGCTTCCAATTCTTTCTAAGTTACAGTTAATATTTTCCAGTCAAAGAAACGTGGCTTTCAAGATAATTGAAGAGCGGCAAACAAGTACAAAACTGTGCTATGAAGATTATATATAATGGATTGTAATTTAAATCTGGATGAGTTTTATTGCCCTACTTTAAATAAGTAGCCTATAGTGAACATGAGAATAAAACCAACTGACAGTACTTCAGTAATTTGTTTGAGATGGGCATCACCTTTGTTACAGGTTTTTTTCATTGATGTGCTTTGAAGAGTTACTGGTGTCAACACTCAACATTAGCTACTCTCTCTCTCGCCCCCACCATCCATCTTTTCTTTATTATTCTTATTATCATTATTGTTAATTTGAAATGGATTAAGTGTTTGTGTTAAGTGCTGAGCTGCAAGTCCTGGAGAACTAAATACCCAATTTGACCACATATCAGATATTGATCCATGTTTATAGAATTGTTGCCCTCATTAAAAGCTTCCCCACAAGTGTTACAGAAGGTCTACTATCCAAACAATGAAATATTTTATTTACCATACTCATTCAGCCCCTGATTTTAGAGACTGTGACATACCCCAATGCCAGATGCATCCTAGATGCACCTTTGAGATACACTCACTGGGCACATCCAGATGAGCCCACACATGCCTCTTGCAGCATCTCAAACCAAGAGGTATGTTCAGGAACTAGAAAAAGTTTCCCCTGCCGCAAATTTGCAGCGCAGGGGCAAAATTAGACCCCTAGCTATCCAGGGGGCAAAAACCCCACAGAGAAAAAAAGTGGGGCAGGCAACCAGATGCTGGGTCCTCCACAGAGATGCTCTGGTTGCTGAAGCACACTGCCTTGCCCGTGCAGGGCAGGCAGCATGCCAGCAGCAAGGAGCTGGACCCAGGCTCCACTGCCAATAAGTAAAGAGTCGGGAGTCTGGAGGTGGGGAGGGGACCATGGGAGGCACCCCCGCCAGCCCTGCCTGCTCCCCCAGTCCTACCGATCCCTGCCCCACATGGCCCCATCCCCCGCCTGTGCCCTGAGTCCCCCGATCCCTTCCCTGCCTGGCCCCATCCCTCCCTAGGCCCCCTGAGCCTTTCCCCCTGCCCAGCATTGGGGGAAAAAACAAAACAAAAAAACCCTGGGAGGTAGCCCCTGTAGGGGGACCATGGCCCCTGTTGGAGGGCCCCTGGAGGACCATGTTCCATGGCCCCTGGGAGGCGGGGTGGGGCATGTGGGCCCTGCAGGGGAGGTAGCCCCTCTGGGGCACCATATCCCCTGTGGGGGGGCCATGGCCCCTGAGGGGGGGGCTGTATCCCCTGTGGGGGGCAGCAAAACATATCCATGAACTCATGAAACATGTATTTAGAATTCATTTTATTATGATGATAGAGACATTGGTAGGTGTCCAAATTGCTTTAACACTGTAGATATATCAATAAAACATTGCCGAACTGATCGCTGTCTCTGTCTCACTCTTTCTCTCTCTCTATAGTGGTCATTTGTTTTAATTGTGGAGGAACATGGATTTTGGGGTACTTTACAGAGTGACTTTGGGATTTTTTTATCAGGGATTTTTCAGTTTTGCAATACAGAACACCAAAATTCCTGCTAGGGAGGCTGGTGGCAGGACCCTGCCTGCTCAGAGCTGGCACCTTGGACCCAGCTGGCTGTGGCAAACCTTCTGGCCAGTTGGGGCCAGGAGGACATGCTTTGACAGTTCAAAGCAGGCCACCACACTGGGAACATCTTCTGGGCGATAGCTGCCCAGATGGCCGGGCAGGGGGCACGCTTGGCAATAGTGCTGCACAAAGGGCCAACTCTGCAGCCACAGCCCACTGACAGCTGGCCCAGAAGGGCAGATGTCTCTATTGGCTGTGCAGTCCCCATCCAGGTCTGGCAGGTGCGCAGCAGGTCACAACCAGGCAATAGCCCCAACTGCCAGACTGCTGCAGTGGGTAACGGGTGCAGGGAACTATCAGGGCTCCTTCATTGGCAATAGTGCTGCACAAAGGGCCAACTCTGCAGCCACAGCCCACTGACAGCTGGCCCAGAAGGGCAGATGTCTCTATTGGCTGTGCAGTCCCCATCCAGGTCTGGCAGGTGCGCAGCAGGTCACAACCAGGCAATAGCCCCAACTGCCAGACTGCTGCAGTGGGTAACGGGTGCAGGGAACTATCAGGGCTCCTTCAACGGTCCAGCTGGCACAAGGGGTAGTGTCCCCAGGTACCAATTGGCTGGGCCCCAGAAGTTCCTGAGAGCAAGTAGCCCTGAGCTACTTGCCAGGGCAGCTTTTTAGACTGCTGAGCATAATTTGTTCCACAACAAAGTGCATGTCCGAGCACATGCGCTAAGGCAAAAAGCCCCGGCTCAAATTTGCACCTCTTCTATTTGGGCTGCTGCAAGTGCACATGCTTGCATGTGTGGCATGCGCCCCCTGGGTGCTTCCACACCTTTAGGGTGCCCTTCTGCCCCAAATGCTTCCCTGCTATCTGCTGCTTAGCCACTGAGAACTAGCTGAAATGTGCCCATTTCACCCATTTCACCCAGGCTTGCTAGCTCTTAGCAGAGGGGATTGTTTTCCAGCTGGAAGAATTACACCCTTGTTTGACTGTGCACACAGAAAAGATGGATCCCCCTTTCCATAGAATGGGCAGGCCTCCATGGTCAAACACTTTAGAATCTCCGTTCACACTGACAATGAGTGGGTAAAAAGATAACAAAAATGATTTATTATATATATATATATAAACAAGAGCCAGCATAAGAAATCAGGAACCATATGCTGAGATGCAGAAAGAGATGTAATCATAAACAAACAAAAGAAAATATCACAACAAATAACCTGTTCTTACCCTGTACCTTAAATTCAAGGATGCTGGCACTAGCCAGCTTCAGCAAGTTAAAAAGCAGCTTTCCCTTTGTCTCCCCTGTCAGAGCTTTCTGCAGGTTCTCCTGTCAGCTTCTTTACCCAGCCTCTAGACTGAGGGACTCCAGCCTGCCCTGTACCCAAGGAGACTAAAGACAAAACCATGCTCTCAACGCAGGCTTAAGTACAGTTGCTTATCCAGCTATTCCCATATGTCATCCCCTGGATTCTTGGGCAGGGTCTACGCTATGCATATAATGTCCTGCCCACTCCAGAGGTACCAATGCAGAAATCTTTTCTGATCTAATTAGGACCAGGAGTATATGTGCATCCTTTCAGACATGGAGATTCACTAATCCAATATACTGTCTCTCTTCCAATAGTGCAACTAGCATTCTTTTAAAATGAAAATTCAAATGAAAAAGGAAGCAACTCAAGTCAATGCTAATTCTAAGCCACTACTGATAGTCAGCCATTTAGGCTTGGAGTCTTTCCTTGGTGTCAAAGAAACCCAAGTCACTATCATATTATGCAGCTCTGGCCCTATTGCAACATATAAAAAATACATTTTATATCAAATACAAGAAGGCATAGAAACATAAGTATTATAAGGCTAAATGCAGCTTGATATTACCTGTATGTAGAGACTATACATACCATATCAATAAAACAAATTCAAGAAAACAAAGATGACACCCCATGAACTCCTAGGTGTTACATACTTAAAGTTAGATATAGGCTTAAGTGCTTTCCTAAAAAGTGTTTTCTTTAACCATATTCTTAAGCTCTTTCTTGAATCAAGGACTATGTTCAACAAAGACTATAAAAAAACCAATTATTTCTGTTTGTAGTATGGACACTTATACACTAGAAAATGAAGGAACTGATTTCATCTACTGCACTAAATAGCAATGACTTGCAGTATGACATGCATGACTTTCTTCACTTTCAAAACGATAAGCATTCAGCCCTGAATGAGATGATTCTTCAAGCTAATTCATGTAAGAAAATTAAGAAATTATGTGTATGGGACCCGGGATAATTTAATCTTGCTGAAATACAGCATAGGTCACACAATCTAATCTAGTCCAGGTGATTCAAGGTACTGTGCTGAGTAAAACGGTCAAGTTGCAGAAAGCTTATACAGGATGACAAACACTTTGCCCAAGAGGCTCTATGCTGTATCTCTTCAGAGCCATCTACAGAGAGTTAAACACATGGAGAAGCTATATTTTCCCAAAGCAGAAATACCTACCTCTATTGCCTAGAATCCCAACATATTACTGAGCCCCAGATGTTATTACATCCCATAGGGCTCAATAGTTGCAGTGAACTCAACCAGCCTCTCTGCAGCAAAATGCCAGAAGTCCTTAGGCTCATTTAGATCTCTTGCATTAAATTAACTTACTATATGCTGGGGTGAGAAGGAAAAAGAACCTTATATTTCTCCTTGATCCCCAATGCAAGTTTCATTGTCTTATGCCAAGTATAACTCTGTCCCTCGGCAACTTCAGAAAGTGGTGACCAGATTAAAGGAGCAGCCATAAAAGCTATGAATAGATAAAATTTGTACCATTATACTGGAAGAATCACTGGAGATATGGGGAAATGTACCAAACATAAAAAGATTTAGATACATTGAAAGAAAGACCAAACCTTTGATTCAGAAGTTTCAGGCTGGCAAAAGTGCAAAGGTATGAGTGTCAGAGTCAAAGGGCCTGAGCTCTCAAAGGTAATATTAGCAGTATACTACTACAGTGAATTCTGCTTTATAGAATCAATGGTCAATAGAATTAGCCATTTATTTGAATCAATATGGGAAAAGCAAAACCATTTGTATATTATTACATGTAAAAATCACTCATATTAAAATCACAATTTTCAGTTTTTGGAATCAAAATTCCAGAAAATTTATACAGTAATTACTTATTAGTAGGTTTTCCATTTCCCATGGAAAAACAGAGTAAACTGTGGATTTTACCTTTTACCAGAGGTAAATGTGGATTTCTCATTTTACTGGAGAAGCCCGCAGAGTTCCAGCCCGCAGGTGACAGGGCGGGGGGAGGAAGGGAGGGAGCAGGAGGGGGCAGTCAGCCAGGGGGCACCATGTGCACCTACATGCACATGGCCCCAGGCAGCCTAGAGAGCAGCTCCTGCAGGTAAGTGGGGTTGGGGGGGGAGAGAATTGGGACCCTGTAGAAAGGGAGGGAAGGAGTCGGGCAGGGCTGGAGCTGGGACTGGGGCTGATTCCCAGCTGAGTGATATATGGGGCTTGGGGCCTGGCACTGCAATGCATGGCTGCAGGGCTGCAGCGCAGAGTGGAACGGGACTGCAGGAGGCTCGTCCGAGGGATAAGACCAACTCCCCACCACTGCATGCATTCTCAGGAGGCAGGGGGGACCCGCACCCCACAGATCTGTGCATGGGGTGGGGGCAAGAGCAGGCTGCAAGCTTGGGCTGCTGCCCTCCCCCAGGACCTCAGCAGCCCAGCTGGCATGACTCACCACTGCAGGGAACAGTGGAGTCGCAGGGAGAAAAAACGGGTCTCCTTTTAATGGAATCAGACAGTTAATAGAATCAAATCAACATTTCTCAAAGTGATTCCAATAAGAGGAATCCGCTGTAGTAGTAATACTATTAGTAATAATATTAGATAGTAATATTCTTCGCAACACAATCCCAGATTTAAAAGAAACCACTAAGCATGTTCTTCCAGATGCAAGAACAATATCTGAAAATGATGACTTGAAGAGATCAAGAAGGAAAGCCTGTCCTTTGGATACAGATTTAAAGAAAATAAAAACACAAGAGGAGTAGTCCTAGAAACTCCTAAGGACCCTCTCTACCCACACAAGCAAACAGCGCTTAAAGTATTCAAGTGCATCACCCAATATTTCCTAGAAATTGTGTGTGTTGCTATTCATGGCTCTAAAGTCAATTTATTTCAGTTCTGTAAGTAGAAGAGACATATTTCTGCAGGCACTCAGAAATTTTCTCCTGCCTTAAGAATGCAAAATGATCTTGTTAGGACTATTGCCAAGTGGAGAATCTGAACAGAGATATTAAATGGCCATAGAATTAGAAAATGTTATACTTTAGCTTACAGCTAATGATTTTATGGTTTTGCTGTGAAATCAGACCCCCAGACAAAATGACAAATTTATTAAAAAGCCTATATCCTGTTCCCCCTGGGCAGCTGTGTGCATCGTTGACAAAGAAATTATAAGCTCCCATCTTTTCCAACTTTTAACCCTGCTCTGCTCATGAAGTCAAATTGCTGCCACTGTTTTTATGGCCAGAAACAACAAGATCTAACTCATTTAGGAACCGGTCAATATTGTCTTGCAATCAAATAAAGGGAATGCTCTCAAGTAACACTAGTTGATCCTTCCCTTTAATTGAGTCATTGACCAGTCATCTCTTCAGGATTCCTGATAATGGTCACTCAAGGATTCCAGGCAAATATTGGGAACTGTCCACCTGTCACTACCTGATTTAAATGTAGCTGAAGCAGTATGCTTCTGGTGGCACCTTGTGCTAGTGACTATTCCCCAAATGCAAGGGTAAAAGTCCCCTGATGTCAAGAGGCAAGGTAATTTTTTTTCTTAATTAAACCTTCTTGTCTGCCAGTCATTCCTTGTTAGAAGTTTGACCCCACACTACTGGGCAATTTTGCCATTGACTTCAGGCCCTGAATGAGTAAAACCATTTAGGGGGGAAAAGGAGCACATGAATTAAGGATTCACTTAAGACATTTCTGCTTGGCATGGTTTAAAACCATCAAATTATATGTTTAAAATAGAAATGAGGCCACAACCTTAACAAGAGTCCCTGGAATAATAATCTAGAACTAGCATAATTCACAAAAGGCATTAAAGGCCTCTGATGATTTATTTTTATGGCAAAGGCAGCAAATATAATAGCAAATATAAGAAATCCATCCAATCTTGTGACAAATGTTGTTATGTGGATACGGAGAATGCATAAGATGAACATACCTTCCACAGACATTGCAGTCTTCAAGTTTCTAAATGATGTATAGAACACAGGCATTAGAGACAAGTCAGTTTATTCCCATAGCAATGGTGCCATCTTGTGGGGAAATTATTTAAATACTGGTAAAAAAATGTAACTTTTTTTTTCAATTTTATTGGGTCCAGCACCATGGACACTGCATGCAGCACAGGGGGCTGGCACTTGCTCCATATGATGTGCACACTGGACCAACCCTGAGCATTGGTTCTGCGGCTGGTCCAGATTGGGTTGTATTGGATCCAGCATGTAGGGTCATTCTGGGAGGGTGCAACATGCAGCATGTACCCTGTGCTTGTCACACGTGCCATGACCATGGTGCCAGTTCCTGCCCATGCACCACATGCCAGCCATGCTCCACAGTGCCCCCAGCACCAATTCCAACACACATGCTACCTACAGCACGAGCCCTGGAGCTGGGCCAGCACACTCTGCAGGTGGCAGAGGGGCAGCACAGGGAATACACTGCATGCAGTGCTCTGGTGGACCATGCCTGAGGCCTGGCTCCAGTGCAGCTGGAACTGGCCCGCAGACTGGCCCAGCAATGCCCATCTGGCCCATGTGACCAGATGAGTTTGACACCCCTGAGACACAACATTCTGTATTAACTTACATGAGCAACTTAGAGTCTTGTTTTGTCCATTTGATTTTAGCGATGCTACAACGACAGCCTAACCTCAGTTTCTCATGGAAAAGGAGCTGCTAAATAATGGTGTGGTCCAGTGACCAGGCTAAGCCCGATTTAGATTTCCTCTGGCACCACAAAACATAGGAAAACTCCTTCACACCAAAAACTTGATGGAAACCCTTGAGTAACATTGTTACGAAACAAAGGATTCTATGAAGGCGGGTAAAGTTTAGCCTTATCAGTAGTTCTGTTAAGCTATCTTGTGTTGTTGGATCATGCCCAGCAGAAGGGACTCGTTAGGTTCAGAAAACTGATTTGAAATAGTAGAATATTAATATTTCCTAAAACTGTTTCTATCTTTATCTGATTTGAGTACCACAGTTTGTCTAGGTTTGTTCTTCTCTTTTTTAGTTTATTTTAAGGAACTCTGACATTAACTCCTACTTTTATAGAAAGGGAAACATTCACGCGCTAGACTGAATGGGACGCTACAAATAGACCATTCTTGCTCTTGAGTAACCCAGTAATATGTGCTAATGCTCCATTATCTATATCAGAGGTTCACAACTTTTTTAAACTCACAGCACTCCTCATTAGACTCAAGGCACTCTTGCAAAATACCAGCTCTTAGCTTTAATTCATTTTTTTTACTATGGAAAAAGAGTAGAACAATTATTTTGTTTCACAGAACTCAGAAAGATCACAATGGGTCAGAATGTTTTTGATGCTATGAAACCCTATCTGAAATCTCTGGGTTTATTTTGTGAATCATGTTTAGGTGTTTACATACCTATTGTGTAGCAGCCTCAAAAGGATGTCACAGCACCCTCAGCTGCGGAGGTACCCTAGTTGAGAATTATTGATCTATACTCTATCCCTGATTCAGAGGTACTTAGATTTTCAAAGAGAAAGGGCAGTCCTCATCTAGACTGGCCTTCATAATACAAATCAGAGAAACATTAATGATGGACACTAGTCATTACTAGAACTCGTTAGAAATTTTTCTACAAAAGGTTTTTCAGTCAGAATATGGTTACCTGTGAAAAGCGAGACATGTTGCAGAAATGTGCCCCCTTAGATCAATGAATATAAAACAAAACCTGAAAAAAGATTTAGTTATAGATCAAAATGTTCTGTTTAGGTTTTTCAGAATGAACCATATTGATTTTCCATTAAAAAAAATAATCCATGTTCTAAGGTAAATACATAACTTTAAAGAATTGAAACATGGAAAAACACTTCAATGTTACCAAAAAGAAGTACAGTATTTTGATATTTGGAACTTTTTAAAACTGTCAGCGCATGGGAAATTTTGAAATGTTTCTTTTCATTCTGTTCCATAAACCATCCTAAAGATTTTTTTCCCTTAAGCAAATTATCCAATATTCAACTATGGTCATTGTCTAATGTTAACATGGAAAAAATAGGGCAGCAACAATTTCTGTGACTAGAATTTCAAACCTGTTCAGATTTCAGCAAAGCTGACAGATAACCTATTTGGTATTGTGCATTTCCTCAGCACTTGAAGAGGTTATTCTACAAATATTCTTCTGTTGGGCCCAATGCAATTTTATCTAATTGGATAGAATCACTTATTTCTGGGGGAAAGTAATATTGTTACAATGAGCATATTACAGGGCACCTGCTCCTTGCAGGTGTTGTTGAGACAGAAGCATTGCCTACTATTTAGAGCAGCTATTGGATTCTATTCCTGCTTTATCATAGTCCACTTATCTCTGCCTCCGTTTACTTTTCTATATGATAGAATACATTGTCCCTTTGTGTCCAGTCGAGTTGCACAGTTAAGTCATGTTTGTAAAGCATTTTTAATGGAAAGCTATAGTCCCATTTATCCACTATAGCTGCAGAGCAGAAGTAGGGAGAGGAATGGGACCCACCCCAACAGGAATGGGACTCACTCCAGTTCATGTTGTTGATGTAAGCTCCCTTACTCAAGTCATGAAATAATTGCTTAGTTGCCCTTCAGCTATGAAGTGCCCAGAATCTGCCCCAAATACCCCTTACACTCATAGGTGGCATGCAGGTGGCCGGTGATCTATTCTAGAACTCAGTGGCTGGGTAAAAGCACTTCATATTGCAAACCAGAGAAACCGGTCCTATATATGGTAATTAGTTTTTTAGTGTTTGAATTATTAGCAGCATCTATTATTAGCAGTAATATGAAAGCATACTGTCTCAAGAGAGACTACTTCTATTCACTTTCCTTTAAAACACACTGCGTTTTTTCATCACAACAATGTCTTCAGTTTTTGGAACTCAGCATGCTTAAAGTGTCTGGAGTCCCTAAAGTCTTTAAACTTATTCAGCCTGAAATCACTGTCTAGAACAAGCTGGTATTTAGGAGATTAGAAACTATTATTTTAACCTTCTCCTTGTAAACTCCTCTTGGATCTGTGGGTAATTATCTTTGTATCCTTTTGATGCTCTGCAGCATCATTTAAAATTTTTGTCTATTTAAACACTTCTGGCATAAGAAAGGAGCAGGCAGGCAGAGGGGAGGGTTGATATGACATGCATTCACTCAGGCACATTCTCAAGCAAAATCTGTGCATTAGGTTTCCTACTGGTAAGTTATTCAGCTGAGAAGTTGAGATTTTTATCTCTGCTGGAGCTTTTCTTTTGAGAGCTCATTGTATTTTCAGACTTAGGAGATATATGTATTTCATTTGTAAGGTAGGCTGATACTGTCAACCTTGACAGTTTCCCGTTAAGACAAAGCTGAGAATAATGTATGAGGTTTGTCTACACAGCTCTTCCTAATAACCTATCCTCAAGTACACTCATATATCTGACCATTCTGTGCCTTCCCTCACTTTTTAAAAACGGATTAAATTCAGTCATATCAGTTAAAGCTATACAGCAGAGCAGACGCTTTTGGAAGGGTCATAATATGCCATGTACTTCAGAGGATACTTTCCAGAGCATAGCAATGTAATTTTGTAATTTTACACAGAAGCTTTCATATGTGATGGGACCAGTACCTGGGGCCGCCTTCTCCAATATACTGCCTATGACAATGCCCAAGACACACTGGCCATGTCTACACAAGATGTTAACTGCGCAGTAGCCCATGACTACTGCACAGTAGCATCATGTGGCAGGAAGCATGACACGATACTACTGCGCAGTAGTCATGAGTTACTGCACAGGCAGTGTCACGTAAAAGCCCTTCCAGGACACAACTGCATAGTAACTCTGGTTACTGCACAGTCATTTAGTACTTGTTTATACAAGTACTAAATGACTGTGCAATAACTACTGGCCACTGCTTCAAAGAAGTTATCTGAAACTGTGGCAGGAACTTAGGAATTAAGCTCCCAGGTAAAAGTTTCCTCCTAATCCCTATATTAGTTTGATGCTGTTTTATGACCTGACATATGAGTTTGTATCCCTTCCAAGATCTTGGGATACTGGGGGTGGAATGAGAAGTGTTAAAGGCTTCAAAGAAATAGAAGCAAGGAGAACTGACCATAAAGCACAGCAAAGCTTGTGCTCTCATGAGTTCACAAGCTTTTCTGGGATGTGTATGAAAAAGTTAAAGACAGAGCACAGATAAACATCAAACATATATGAAATCAAAACTAATGATCATCAGATTCCAAATCATATACTGAAAATCCATATCTCTTATCTTTTTCTATTCCAACAAGACTTTCATAGTGTCAACACCACATGAAAATATAGCTTTCTGTGACAGGATGGATTCCTGCCTGAGGACTATTAATAGAGTGTTTGGAGTGCTTTCCAGAAATACATTTCACCAGTATAAATTAGGACAAAGACCCATTACTTATATCAGACAGGAAAAGAATCCATTTGTTCCAACAGATCTTTTGAGGTACTTGGCCTACTTTTTTTGGAAGTAGTGTGAGAGGAAATTAGGATAGACATGTCCTCAGCTGCAGGGGCTTGCATTTTTGGGAGGTCTTAAGAAAATTAAAGGCATTGCAAGTAATCTCTGCCCTGATCCAGGAATGTATAATGTTAATTATACATGTTAATTATACATAGGTGCCATTGACTTCAATGGGACTTAGGCATGGTCTTAAATTAGGCATAGGATTTTCTGAATATTCACACAAACCAAATTCTGACAAAGCTATAGGTACTTATCCACTGATGGCAGATCTAAACAAAACTTATTTTCTAGAGGGAAGGTATGAAAAAACAAGAGATGTTTTCAGTTCCTTGGTGCGGAATTTAATATAGCACAAACCCATTGTACAGTATGGGTTTGCACCATCTTTACTTAAAATAACTGATTTTTTTTT
Organism: Alligator sinensis; assembly: GCF_000455745.1. Classification (NCBI taxonomy): domain Eukaryota; kingdom Metazoa; phylum Chordata; order Crocodylia; family Alligatoridae; genus Alligator; species Alligator sinensis. The sequence goes on from NW_005842223.1 coordinate 646,347, forward strand.
AAAAGACTGCATGAAGCCGTACTTTTTCGAACCATGCAGCCTCTCTGTATATTCCATTAAGTGCTAGTAGGCCACAAAGCAATGTCTGACATATTTAAAATAGCTGGATATGTAGGAGGAACTCTGACCACCACAAAGACCTTGAGAGACTTCACTTCTAAACAGCAACTTTTCATTCATGCTTCTGTTTAGTCTCCATGCACATCTGCACAAAACTGAATGGATAAATATTTTCTAGTACCAAATACATGCATTTACAACTCTAACATCTGTGCTAAGAGACCATGCTGATGGACAACCTTATAAAACTAAACATTTTTACTTAAACATATTATTTTCATGTATGAGCCCTTAAAATGTATTTTAAAATGTTAATTTTTTTAAGTAATGGACTGTAAAATATGAGTCTGTCCTCTAAAGAGGACTTATACATTAATCATCCACTAATTTAGTAATCGCTTAAATTAATTATAATGACTTGTGATTTTTTAATGGGATGCCTTTGTAATTCACTGAGACTAAGTATTACTGATGTTAGAAAACATGATTACACTGTTAATTTTACAAGACATACCTGACCTTTAGTCAGTTCCTGAGAACTAACAGGAGAGCAGTGTTGGATTTTCACTCATCTGGGAGCCCTGCTAGACATAGACACTTAGACAGCACAAACTAAATGTACTTCCATTAATGCCTTATTATAAAATAGAAAGTTACAAAGTTAATTTGATAACGTCCAAGAGGTAAGACAGTATTGGATACATAATGCATGCTCAGTAAAGCCATTTAATGTATTTTTTGTTAATAGATATTGTCCAAACTAAATAAACTATGAGTCTTCACAAAAATTGGAATAATGGCAGAAACAGAAAGTACTGGGGATATTAAATATATCCGTCCATCTTAGATGAGAATGTCAGATGATGTTGCAAAAGCACCTCAAAGTGAACTTGACTGCTTTCAGGCACTTCCTACCCTAATTTAGGGGCAGGGGGAATACAGATTTGCCCAATCTCAGGACCGAAATGAAAGAGGGTTGAAAGGAAGATAAAAGAAAAGAAAGGACAGAAAAGATGCTGAGTCTCTTCAGTAGCATTAGCATCTCTAACATGTTTCTTTTCTTTGATGCTCTGTCCCCATATCTGAGACTTATGCCATGTTTTTAAATGGCTTTTCATTTATTTATTCATTTCTCTTTGGTTACCACTCCTAGTTGATGAAAATATACCACAGCAGTGAATAAACATTTCCAATAAATACACTGAAGTAACTGAAAAAAAAGTAAGAGCTACAAGGAACTTCTTTTCTTTTTACTTTCCTCATACAGCAGCTCACACCACTGTAACGGGAAAAATTGTGGGGATTTCAGGTTCAATTTACAGCTCTTCTGTATAAAGGTAAGACTTAAAATTGTGCAGAGTGCAGGAACATGAAGAGTTGCTCAAGTCTGAGATTGTCTTTGTAAATCTGCTGCCCAACCCCTCTTTTGCCAAGGGACTTGTTATAAAATCAGAAAAGCGTGTGCAGCCATTTGATGGCCTCTGGGCATTTTGCAGGTCTGCCCCGTGTGGCAAGAACTCAGTTTAGAAACATATTATTGATCTTTCCAGAATCCACACTGATCTCAGTGAACATTTCAAAAATTGGTACTCTCCTCTACAGTCACACAAAATGTGCCTTTTTTCTGTTAGTGCAGAGAAAGCAGCTGCAATTTTAGGTAAGAGCAAGGAGGCATTTCCAACATCAGGAGAAAAGATAAAATGGTGACAGCTCTATCACACATGCGTGGGCCATCAATAAAAGTTACATCAATGTAGGCACATATTAAGTGAATGAAAAGAGAATGTAAGCAAAGATGATACAAAACAGGCTTAGCATCTGGCCCACTGTTTTCTAAAGTTGACAGGCCCCAACCCTAAAATCATTCCTATGTTTTTATGGGACACATGAGATCACATGAAGTCTATTTTGCAAATTGAGACTGTATTTGATGTATCTGTATTTAATGAACTTGACAAAAATTCAGTCAAATTAGCAAAGCAGTAAGCACAAGTACAACCAGTTTTCTGAACCTCATGCTTACCCACTCTCTTTACATGCTTTTGTGTAAATGTAAAGGAACTAAAAAGTTTGCTGTTTTTTTCTGCAGGTTTATGTGTTTTTCATCCGGCAAATTTCCTTGTCAGTGTGAATGGACACGCTTAAGTTTCTATAAGAACACAACAGAATATACATTGAAAAGACATGCAAGTGGTACTTCATTTTTAATTGAGATCTAACTCCTCCTTGCTTAAGAAAATTTGAAGAGAGCGAGGGTAAATTTACAATAATTCTATACAGGAAAATGAGGTTTGATTCTGAAACCTTTATGCGCATGGATATTCTTCACTAGTGTAAGTAGTCTTACTTCAATGGGTCAGCTGCAAGCAGCCCTTTGGGGAAGCAACATGTTGACTCACTAATAAAACTGTGAATGGAATATCAACCTTCCTTAAATGCACATGTGATATGCACTGAATAAACATATACCCCTGGAACAGTCCCTGCGCTGAAAAGCTTGCAGTCTAAGTGAAACAGAATCATGTTCTTCAAATACCTACTTAGTATTAGAGAAAGACCCAGGTATCTGGCACAATAAAAATGTAGAGGTCAAAAATGTCAACATTTTTTAGACTTCTGAGCATACAGTAAATATTTCTCTTTTGTCTTTTCCATTTTATTATTTTATTATACTCTCCATACTTGTGGCTGTGTGCCATTTCCCACAAACCAAGCATCTTCCCCTTTCATGTCTCTTAATACAAGTTTCTGCAAAATGAACTCTCATTGTAGCTTGACTATATTTCTATTTACACTTAAACTTTTTTCCATGTCTCCTTTGAATGGCTTCTAATTTAGCACTGTTACAAGGACTTTTCTATACTGTCATGTATTCTTATTTCACTATAACAAATAAGTCGTTTATCTCAAATATATTTGTTATGAACAACCAGCTGATCGCCTGTCAAGAATGACAGATTTCAGGGAGTGTTTCTATAGCCGCCCCTCACCTCCTGCTCACCCTTTGGGGCCAGCCATGTAAAGACTCCCCCAGCCGTCACTGCTGCATCCTCCTCCAGCCTCTGGTATGGGGGCTCCCTCCCCCTGCCCATCTCCACCTTGCAGCAGGGCTTCCCCCTGCTTCCCCTTTCTTCCCTGCTCCCCCGCCTCCTTCCCCATCGCCTCCCCCTCCCTGCCGCCTGTTGTTGGGGCTGTGCGGGCCGGCTCCCGGTCCCGTCCTCGCCGGGCGCGAG
>NW_005842223.1:650153-661886 GCF_000455745.1 Alligator sinensis
GGCCAATAATGTGGCTCAAATCTCAATACAAATGGCGGGAAAACTCCTTTCCAGCGTGCATCACTAAATGCAAGAGTAATGCACAATGCAAAGAAGGCTACAGAACGGCGGGAAACACTTTTCTGCATGCGGGTTCTCCATAACAACAGAACACTCCGTCGTGCAAAAGATCTCCAATTCGGCGGGAACATAATTTAGCGGTGCCGAAGCGCACACAATTAAAAAATCCACAACTTTGGGTTGTGACAGGGGCCAGGTGGTTGTGGGGCACTGCCACCATGACCCCCACTTCTTTCAACCTTCCCCGCTTCCCTCCATTCCTTCCTTCCCTGCTGCTTGGCCTTGAAAACAGCTATTACCATGGCCTCTCCCCACCCCATGCCCGCCTGGGCCTGTGCAGCCTCCCTCCCTCCCCACCACCTCCCCCTCCCTGCCAGCTGTTCTGAGAGGCAGTGAGGAAGGGCAGCAGAGGGGCACCGCCACTGTGACCCTCCCCTTTGCCCTCAGGCAAGGAGGTGTGGGAAAGCCCCACTGCTTGGGCAGCTGGGGTGTGTTCACTGCCACCACAAACTTCTCTGACAGTGGCTCAGACTTGGGCCTGTGCAGTTTGGGCCCACACAGGCAATTGCCACCCGCCCTCTCAGTGGCGCATGCACAGTTGGCCAAAAGTGTTATAGACAGACAGACGCACAGACAGACTAAGGCCTTAATTAAATTAGAATACTAGAGGTACACCAATACATCAGTCCCATATCAAATCGGCACTGATATAGGGAAAACTGAAAGTATCAGCAATCAGCTTTTTTTGCCTGATGTGGCCGATAAATGCCCTGGGCATGCACACAGCCACAGCATTCACGGGGCCAGGAGTGCAGACCAGCAGCTTGGAGACCAGCATCTGGCTGGTAAGTCTAGTGTGAGGGAAGAGGTGGGGGAAGGGAAGGGATATGGTGGGGGCAGATTGAGCCCCTGGGGTGAGGGAGGGAGTGGGGCTGGGGCAGGCACTGCCCAGCCAGGGCGGGGCACAGGACAGAGCCGTGGCTCATCTGGGGGATGCAGGGGTGGCTCCTGCCACTGCACGCACCCTGGAAGGGGATGGGGGGCATGTACCCCTAGATCTGCGTGTGGAGCGGGCTGGGGCCTGGGGCTGCACCAGGCTCTTCCAGTGTGGGCTGGACTGGGCTGCACTCAGGACATGCAGTAGCAGCACTGGGAGGGGTGGGTTGTGGGGCTACAGTGAATTTTGGGGTAGCTGCACCCCCCCCACCATAACCCCCTCCCAGCACAGTTGCCACATGCCCTGAGTGCAGCCCAGCCCAGCCCAGGCCCCACCAGGAAGAGCCCAGCACAGCCCCAGCCTGCAGCAGCATCCTGACCCACCCTGTGCAGATCTGGGGGAACACGCCCCCCATGCACTCCTAGGGTGCGTGCAGGGTGGGAGTCACCTGCCTCCCACATACCCTGTACAAGCTGCTCGCAGCTCCATCCTGCACCCTCCCTGACCCAGCTGAGCAGTGCCTGCCCCTGCCACACTCCCTCCCTCCCTCACTGCAGGGGCCTCAATCTGCTCCCCCCACACCTCTCTCCTCCCCCTGCCCCCTCCCCCACACCAGACTTACTAGCCAACCTAACACTGGTCTACAAGCTGCCCAGCTGCATATCTGAATTGAATTGGAATTGGCCAACATGGCTTCTTAAAAATAATCCATTGGTATTGGCCCAAAAAATTTCTGTTGGTGTACCCCTAAACAGTACATTTGTAATAGTATTATTTTCATGACAAAGCTTCAGGATTTGTATTCTGGTTGTAGGGACTAAATGTGACTATGTGTTTTGCACTTACTCAACTCACTAATTTACATTCAAATCCATGGGACACTTGAATAAGGACTCAAGACACACAAGACTGTGGCTTCACTCACTTATTCCAAACTTACCTTATGCTAGGAAATGTTCCTAGTATATTTTATATGAATAAAGAAGTATTCCTATTATGAGAAAAAAACGGTACTGTTAAAGTTTTGTGGAGAATTGAAGATTTCTCTTTGTGTTTAAAATATAAGAATAAGAAAAAGTAGCAGAGTTCTACAAGAGCTATAGGGTATTTAAGTAGATTCCTTTGTGGATAAAAGCAAAGTAAATTAAAGACAACATTAAATGGTTTGGATCGCTGGGTGACAAACCATGAGGAGTATCCCCTGCATGCAAGTTTAAGATGTGTATAGCACATATTCTGTCAGTCTCATAAATAGTCTTAAAATTATAGTAAAAAGCCATTTCATTTAATAAATTGCAACGTTTTATTTTAAAAAAACATTATCAGTTTCTTCAAGAATGAACTATTATAACAAATACGATTCAAAAAAAATAAACTGAATATATAATCTACAACATAAGTACAAAGGATAATTAACAGAATTAACTGAGAATACTTTCCATAACACCCCTCATTTTGTGAACGAGCACTAACAATTTTTTTTTAACATTTGTTTCTCCTATTCTAAAGTCTGGTGATTTAAGCATAAAAATGTTTTAAGGCAAACAGATCATACAACCCCCACAAATCTGAACTATATTGGATTTGATTCAGGAAAACCCAGAGGAAGCAGTATTTATTACATTTCTATATATGTGTAAGTGTAGTCTTGCAAGATATAACTAGAAAAGAAAGCTAAGATAAATGTAACCTGACCTACCCTAAAATAAATTAGTTCAAGACTTACATGTATTTTTGACTTGAAGACTTGTAGAGATAGGACTGTCCTGGTTCAACTGCTACGGTTACAATTGCTATGGTGTGTACACAACTATAAATGGATAGCATGGAAGTTTTAATCATGTTTTGTTTTATAATAAATACATTCCCTATTTACTTGAACAATGTAATATGAGTTTGGGAAAAAATAGTTCTTGCATTTTAAGTTGCAGAAATAACTTCACGTACAGCTAACCCTAACAGAACAATTTAGTGACTGAGCAGCATATGATTATTCGGCATACGAGCAGGTCAAACTATTCACTTTACAAATTTTATGAGAAGATATGTTCCTACAGCATGGGCAATACAAAGCATTATTGTGTCTAAAGTTAAAACCACCTGCGTTTAATTTAACAGGATGTTAACTGGATCACAAGTGAAAATACAGAAGAGGCACAGACCATGCTTATCCAAAAGTTATTGGAGACAAAAGCCTTATGTTGAATTCAGGAAGTAAACTACTGATCTGTGTTGCAGTATGTTACACTGTATATAAACAATATACAAATGTATTACTTTCCAGGCCACCTGATAGATTTTGCTGCTCTGAAACAGTCAGACAATCTGACATAAAAACTATTTTTGAAGAACTATAAAATACGTATACAAAAGAACAACCTTATCTGGGCAGTGGGACTAACATTCTTCTGTATTAGAACTTCTCCAGTCTTGTTTCACCTACTCCAGTGTTTTTTCTCTTCACTAATCTTGGCTTCAGTAAAGGTGTTCTAGAAACTCCAATGTCTGAATCACCCTTCACTTTAAAGAAATAAGATGAATTAAGTAGTGTCTGAACATATTTCACCTCATCTGATTTTCGAGATTGAGTAAACACATCACTTTCTCTTTTGTCATCAAGAGCTAGAGTGGCAGGATGATTTTGTATAAGAGACACAGGCTCCAACATGTGTTTGGAGGACACATGAGCGCCATCACCTGCACCCTCCAGCGAACAGGATGCTCTTCCTGTATTTCCTGCACTTGATCTAGTTCTGTAAGGCAAACTGAGGTCCAGTGGTTTTTCACAGCAATCTGCAAATCTCTCTCTGATTAGTAAAGAGGAAGTAAAAGCTGGACAGCTGAAAAAGTCCTCTGTCTGAATTGCACGCTCTTGCATAGCTGAATTTCTCTCTCCTCCCCTACTCGCTGTCAAACTGAACTGAGAAATCTGAGAGTGTTCATCACAAGTTTCTCTGTTTGAAGATGCCTGAGAAAACTGCAAAGTATCAATATAGTTTCCTTTTTTACAACTTCTTTCTACACGTGTTTCTTTAGCATGGTTTTGAGCATAAACTGATAAGAAGCTACTGTTACTATTGGGACTTTGTACTGGCAAAAAAGACTTCTGGGTTATAAAAAGCTCTTGACTCTGATCAACACTGTTGCATGCTGCTTCAGTTTTTGAGGTCATGAGAGAAGCTCCTTTGTCCCTTAGGCTTCCCACATTTAATTCATCTTCTGAGTCATAAATTTTAATCTCCAGAGCTGCTGGACTAGATAACAAAAGAGGCTCTATACTGCTAGTACAGTTGTTTGTGTCAGTAGCACTGGCTCCTAGTAAACAACAAACTGGCACTTCCTTGTTCAATTTCCTTTGTTTTTTAAAACCCGCTATGATTCCACCAGTTAAACTGTGTACAGCAGAATCAAGACCTGCATTTTTGCAAGGTGTCTGAAACCAAGAACTCTCCCTATGACTTAATTCCTTATGTTCACCTTTTTCAGTTACAAAGGAAATTTGTTTTGAAGGAAGGCAGAGCTGCTTTTGATTGACCTGAATATTATTACCTTTATGTACCATTTTAGAGTTTTTAATACGTTTGCAATTTCTCTCTCCAAAGTTCTCCTGATTGCCACTAAAAGCATTAGTATCTTGAAGAAGCTTTATTTTCTTTGCTTTCTTTTTAACTGAAATCCAAGGGAGAGTAGTAGTGTCTTGCTTCTTGCAAAAGTCTCTTTTTGTACAGTCCAATTGATTTTGTGTTTCAGTATTATGCTTGATCTTCTTAAGAAGTTTACTCTTTTTAATATCAATGTCTTTGGTAGTGTTTTCTTCATATGTGCCCATATTTTCCTTTCCTTTACAGAGATCAGGCTTATTTTTCTTTTGTTTCTCCTGTGTCTTCCACTGCTTTTCAGACTTTTTAGATTTGCTTTTCACTTTGTGACAGCCTTTTTTGGGGGTTTCAATATAATCAAGATAGCTTCCAAACTCATATAAAAGCTTAATTTCTTCATCTGGCTCTAAGTCATTGAGCTTATAAAAAAGAAATAAACAATGAAATTAATCAGATAAATAATAAATGTACAATTAATTATGCATAGTTATTTCCCGAAATGTTACGGCAATAGCACACACTAACTGTTCCTTTATCCCATGTCATATCATGAGTGGAAGAAGGGCTAAAAAATTCATGAAAAAAGCCTGAAAATTCACATACAGCTGTGTGATTTGCTGTTTCCACATCTGCGGACAGGATACATTTATTTTCATATGTTTTCTGGTGCTTATGTATATAGTATTAGATACAAGGAAATTACATCCATATAGTGTGAAGGTTGCACTGGTAAAAAAGTTAAGCTATCTAGAGGACTCAACTTGCTCACATTGAACACCTTGAGATAGTTGTTTGTGGCAGTAGTTTGAGACACATAGGCCACATCCAGGCAATCATGGTCACATTCAGGCATTCCCCGCACTGCTATCTTGCAGCGCAGAGGGTTTTTTTGACCCTGGGAGATCCCAGGGTAAAAAAAAAAACCATTCAGAAAGAAAGTGGTGTGGTACACGTGGTGGCAGCTCCAAAACTGGAGCATGGCTGGCCAGAGCCACACTCCAGCTGCTGGCCAGGCTCCCGGCTGAAGAAGTGGTCCCCTGGCCCCCAGAACCCCAGGTAAGACTGCCGAGGTCAGCACAGTTAGAGGTATGTCACTATGTAGGCAAATTGCACACAAAACATGACATTAAAAAGCATTATTAAGTTTTAAAAAATGAAGCAAGTTAAAATATTCCAGAATAAAGTTGCTTGAGCAACCTTATTTCAGCCCCTCGTGTGCATGCATTATGATATAGTCTATATTTATGTTGGTACCCACTATTTTTTCTCGGCGAAACCTGCTTTATTCAGTTTGCAGAGCAGACAGTGATTACTTAAGCAATTACTTGATATTTTATTTACTTCTTGTTTTTCAATATATGGCTCATACCTAATTTACTGTACCTTGTTCAAACCTGGTCTGAAGACAGAATTATTTTTCTTCATGGTATTTTCCCTAGAGCTTATCCATATTGTATCTCTGTGTTGCACAAATATTAGCAATATTATTGGGTGTTGAGGAGAGGCCTTTATTGTCCCTATTTTACAGATGGGGAACTGAGGCACAGAGCTTTGGGTCAACAATACACTCTCGTTTTGGATGCCCAATTTGGGATGCATAGAATGCAATTCACTGGAGTATCTGGCATAATATTGTACTTTATATGTTAAAGATATACCTCCCACAGATTTCAGCGGTTCATTTTTTATTACTCAGTAGCCCTCCAAATCAGACCTTAGGATTTCAGGTTCAGGACCCAGGAAATGAGAAAACATTCAATTGGTAACCACCTGTGAAAAATGTGGTTTAATTACTTGACTAGCATCACACTGAACTCTGTGGCACAGACAAAGAACAATTCCAGTTTTCCAGAGCAACTTTCAATTGTCGTTATCATTATAGCTCGCTTTTTCTTGCTGCAATCCCCTTCCTCATTCACTACGCACCTTCCAGAGACAGCAGCAAATAAAGGGTCATGCAGTCAAAATTCTCCTTCACTGCACAACCTCATTTGTCTCCTGCCTGTGTCCATGCACTGAACAAAGCAATGGCCCAATGAAGAAAAACAGTATGTGATCACATAAATAAAAATGATGGTCTTAATGGATACGTGCAAGGGGAGTGAAAAAAATGTTGAAAACAACCTTAGTTTTTGTTTTTCCTAACTGTAGAATACTTCTTGATCTTAATAACGTTATTTTAACAGGACTTTTGTATAGGTTTCCTAGGTTTCCAAGGAAATTCCATCCTAAGGCAGCAAAATGATTCTAATATGAGCATCTTCAGGGTTGGAAGCTTTAGAGCCAGCAGACCGACTTCAGCAATTTGCACTAATAGACTAACTGGAAGCAATATCAGATTCTTATCCTCTAGGTAGACCAGAACTAGAAAGATAAAATCCTTTTCCCAAGGGTTCCACATTTTTACAAGAACAAAACCATCCTATTTGCTCTAAGAGAACCCTAGCATCAGTCATGTTCATTTCTTATTTACAAAGCCAAGTCACAGGAAGGTGATAAAAAGGTTTTTTTTCTTTCAATACCTCTGCATCACTGGGGAAGTGACTGTTAGGGGATAGAGGAATAGACTCCTGCTAACACTAAACATTACTGGAAAGTTATATTTCTCTGAAATCTCTTTGTTTAATTAATCCTCATTATCACATCATAATTTTCTTTTCATTTTCAGTTTGAACTCAGTTGAGACATCGCTACATTGCTAAAAACTGTATTAAATTAATTGTAAGATTCAAGTATTGCATCTATTTTGACTTTATGGAAATGCATCATTCTCACAGGATAATAATCTTTGTTTTTGACTACAGCAATAACTACTCTAGAAAGGCTGCCAAAAAAAGTGTTTTTGAGCTGTGAATAAATCTTATTAACCCTTTCATTCCTGAAATATTTTGCATCAAATTGATGCTGTTTGGAAACAGGCTCCCATCCTCCCCATAAATAATAAAGAGGAGAGTGGGAACTTGAGCATGACTCAGGAAAGGCAAAAAACAGGGTCAGTTTAAGCAGGAACCTGTGAGAAATTGGCCTGGTTTCTGGGGCAAATCTAGGAAAAGTAAGAGTGGAAAGAGAGGCAGCAATAAAATGGAGAAGACTGAACAGATCAGGGACAACAGCTAACTGTCTAGCTTGAAATGTGTCCCCCAGAGAGGCTGAGGCCTTTCATTCTCCTGAGCATTCAACAATCAGATAATAGACAAAAGAAACAAAAGCTAACTAGATTTTCATAAATTTAATTTATATCAATCTTAGTTGGTGTTTCTTGTGTTTCATGTGCATATATGAAGGATCTGTCTGAAGTTATGTAGGGCAGTGGTACCCAACCTTTCTAGCCACATGTGCCAAATGATGGTGCAGAGCCTAGTCTGAAGGCTGGATCCAGTGCATAGAATCATAGAAAAGTATGGTTTGAAGAGACCACAGGAGGTCACCTAGTCCAACTGCCTGCTCAAAGCAGGAATATCCCCAACTAGATCATCCCAGCCAAGGCTTTATACAGCAGGTCTTAAAAAGCTCCACGGATGGAGATTCCACAACTTCTCTGGGGAGCCTGGGAGCCTGTTCCAGTGCTTCACTACCCTCCTAGTAAGAAAGTGTTTTCCTAATACCTAACCTAAACTTCCCTTGCTGCAACTTGAGATCATTGCTCCTTATTCTGCCATTTGCCACCATTGAGAACAGTCTAGCTCCATCCTCTTTTGAACCCCCTTCAGGTAGTTGAAGTCTACTGTTAAATGCCCTTCTCTTCTCCAGACTAAATAAGCCCAGTTCCCTCAGCCTGTCTTCATTGATCATGTGTCCCAGCCCCCAAACCATTTTCACTGCCTTTCACTGGACTGTCTCCAATTTGTCCACATCCATGCTGTAGTGGAGGGCCCAAAACTGGACACAGTATTCCAGATGTGGTCTTACCAGTGCCAAACAGAGGGAATAATCACTTCCCTCAATCTGCTAGCAACGCTCCTACTAATGCAAGCTAGTACACCATCTTCACAACAAGGACACACTGCTGGCTGATATTCAGTTTATTATCGGCTGTAAACCCCAGGTCCTTTTCTGCAGAGCTGCTGCCCAGCCAGTCAGCCCCCAGCCTGTACTGGTGCATGGGATTGTTCTGTCTTAAGTGCAGGACTTTGCACTCATCCTTATTGAACCTCTTGAGATTTCTTGCAGTCCTATCCTCCAATTTGTCTAGGTCTCTGAATCGTAGCCATACCCCCCAGTGTAACTACTACTCCCAGTTTGATGTCATCCGCAAACTTGCTGAGGGTGCAATCCATCCCATCTTCCAGGTCACTGATGAAGACAGCAAACAAAATCAGCTTCAGGACTGACCCCTGGGGCACTCCAATTGATATCGGCTGCCAGCTAGACATCAAGCCATCGATTATTACCCTTTGAGCCCAATGCTCCAGCCAGTTTTCTATCCACCTTATAGTCCATTCATCCAACCTATACTTCCTTAGCTTGCTTGCGATAATGTTGTGGAAGGCTATATCAAAAGCCTTGCTAAAGTCAAGGTATATCACATCCACTGCTTTCCCCACATCCACAGAGACAATCATCTCATCATAGAAGGCAGTCAGGTTGGTCAGGCATGACTTGCCCTTGATGAATCCATACTGACTGTTCCTAATCACCTTCTCCTCCAAGTGCTTAGAAATGGATTCCTTGAGGACCTACTCCATTTTTCTAGGAACTAAGGTGAGGTTGACCACTCTGTAGTTCCCTGGATCCTCTTCCTTCCCTTTCTTAAAGATGGGCACTACATATGCCATTTTCCCAAACATCTGGGACCTCTTCTGACCACAATGAGTTTTCATGGCCAGTGGCTCTGCAATCACATCTGCCAACTCCCTCAGCACCCTCGGGTGCATCCTATCCAGCCCCATGGACTTGTACACATCCACCTTGTCTAAATAATTCCTAACCCATTATTTTACCACCGTCAGCTGCTTACCTCTTCCCCAAACTGTTCTGCATAGGGGCAGTACACCGGTGTGATATGACATGCTGGCCCACCTGCATATGCCAGCCCAATACCACATACAGCCCAGTCTTGTGTGCTGGATTAGGTCATTCACCAATCCAATCCTACACACCAGGTCCAGCCATGCACTGACCTAACCCTACATGCTACATCCAGCTGTGTACTGACCCAGCTCCACATGCCAGATCTGGCTGCACACCAACCCATCCTGACTGCAAGATGCAACCATGTACTAACCCAATACTGCGCACTGTATTGGGGGTTGGCAGTTACTTCACTTGAGAAACCTTCACATAGGTTTGTTTTAACTCAAGGAAGCGCACCAGGTTCAGTAGCATATATATGATTCTCCTGTGCATGTAGCAGTAAGCCTCATAATAACAAAAATGTGACAGAGGCCATGATCTTTCCTATTCCCAAAGGTGTACCACTGAAGTCCCTTGACAACTACATATGCAAAAGAATATTGGGAGGTTTGTGGGGAGTCACTTGAGCAAAGACAGGCAACACAGATCCAACCTTTCTGAAAATTTTCAAAACAACTGTAGGAGTCCTGGCATCCCTCTAGTCCAGTAGTTTTCAACCTAAGGTTCGCAGACCCCTGGGTCCACAGACTATGTCTAAGGGGTCCGTAAATGATGACTATGATCAATCAAAAGTATGTGAACACCCACACTTATAAGTCAAAAGGGGACCAATTTGAAATTTCCAAAGGGGTTCACACCTCGATTTGAAATTGTTTAGAGGTCCACAAATGAAAAAAGGTTGAAAACTACTGCTCCAGTCTAAGGCACTTAGGCAGCAAAAAGGGATGTTAGCACACCAAACCCCACTTTTGTTCTTCAAAATCTATGGTCGATGGTGGGCTCCCCTTCATCAGAAGCCCTTCATGGAAATCCAAAATGAAATCTTTTGTTAGGAGTTCTCTCTACCCAGATCAGAAAAAAATCAGGAAACATACTTATATTTAATGTGCCAGGAGTGAGTATGAATCTAACTTTCAATATAAATTACTCTACATGGGGATGTCAAGGGTAGGGAATAGCAAGAAGAGCAACTAATACAGTAACCAACTAGCAGCTGGGGTTTATCTAGGGCTGGCTATTTCAAGCACATTTCAAAGTCAGTTCTCTCTCCCCAGTCCTCAAAGTAAAATGTTAAAACACACCTGCTTTCCAGAAGCATCTTCCTGCAATGCTGATGTAGACAAGCAAGGGCAGCACTTGTTTTTCTTCTTTTTTGTTTTACCCGTGGAAGCCATTTCCAGGTGTATTCTAGATATTTAGCAAAAAATAAATCACTTTACAGAGTTACTCGAAGTTAACATTTAGAGAAACAAATACGTCTTTTACTACAAGCAGTGCTCGAAAAGGCTCACACCGTTTAGTACCTCCTCATTTCATGCATAGTCTGGCAAAAGGACCGCTAATTCCAAGGGGTTATTTTGCGCAAGCAAGGACTGCAGGACAAGAGATTTACATTAGAGGTTGAATTAAAGACGCAAATTGGGGACTGAGTCGGCCTGATTTGGCACGGGCAGGGGCTGACATCTTAAGTTTGACCCCACCCATACGTAGTGTTTAATGCCCACCAGTTTGATTCACTGGAGTTGAGAACAACTGCGGTGGACCAAACCGGTGGGCATTAAACACCACATATAAGTGAGGTCAAACCCAGGAAGCTGTCGGCCCCTGCCAACGCCGAACGCAGTGGAAGAGGAGTCCATCGCCCTTTGCCTTTTCTGCTCCCCGGGAGCTTCCCTCCAGCTCAGGTCTGCTGGCAGCTGGCGCAAGGGGGCAGTGGGCATCCCAAATGCTGGGTCCCAGCCCCAGCACTTTCCCCAGCGGTTACCACCACAGTCAAGAGCTGAGGGTGGTCCAGCAAAGGCGCCTCAGAGGCGGGGCTCCATTCCGGACCGGGACCAGGACCAAGACAAAGGTGCGGCTGGGGCCGGGGGGTGAGAGACCCGGGTGTCCCGGGCAGCCCTTGGCGCCGGGCGCGTTGCCTGAGCCCTTGTGCCTGGTGCCGGCGCAGCGCGGAGCGCGCAGCCAGGACCCACCTGGGCGCGGGCGGCTGCAAGGAAGCGCTCAGGGATGCGGAGGGAGCAGCGCGGAGCCCGCCACCGCCTGCCCTTGCCCCCGAGCCCCACG
>NW_005842223.1:662044-671218 GCF_000455745.1 Alligator sinensis
GTGCGAGCAGCAGGCGAAGGGCTCAGGCACCCCGGCAGAGCAGCGCCATTGTCCCCAGCGGGGTCACCCGTGGGATGGGTTGGATAGGACCGGCTCTTGCGTGTGCATGCTGCAGTCAAAAATGGAGGGTTTTTTTGTTTGCTCCGTATTTTGCCTATCCCAAGCCAAATCAAATCAGTCAAAACAAGTTCCAGATCCAAGTCGGTCCAGAACCATAAGTGGCCCAGCTACCAGCAAACATCCTCCACCCCCACCTGGGGCTTGAAATATTCCCAGATCCTTTGGCGGCCATCCTACTTGCAGGCCCAAGCTGGGAGGCTCGGGGTTCGGGTGCCCCAAGTTTTGCTTGCCCTTAGCCATACAGCCCCAGGAGCAAGGGAGGAGGACTCTCCCATTTCCATACAGTGGGCATAAAGCCAAGATTTTTTGAGTGTTGTTTTTTAAAGACATTTTCTGTGTTCCAAACCAAATCAGCCAAATCAAATCCAAATCCGTGAGTCAGTCCAGGACCATAAATGGCCCCACAACCAGCAAACATCCTCCACCCCTACCAGGGGCTTCACATATTTCCAAAGTCTTTTGGCGGGCATCCTACGTGCAGGCGCAAGCCTGGAGGAGGTTCAGATGCCCCCGAGTTTCACCTGCCCTCAGCCATACGACCGCAGGAGCAAGCTAGGGAGGAGCCTCCCATTTCCATAAAGTGGGCTGTAGGCCCCAACTCCTTGGCAGGTATTAAATGATGCCAGAAGAACAGTTATCCCCAGGAACGCTTAAGGAGAATTGCCTTCATGGACCCAGATACATGGGGTGAACTACGCATTACCTATGTGGGTACTATCCCATGCCAGCGGAGCAGTCTTCCCTGGGCGCAACTAGGAAGCCACTGCGGTGATCATGGTATTTCCCCTGCCAGGCAAGCGTAGGACTAAAACTTGATCTGAGCCCACAAGAGGCCAAAAATGTAGTTGGTCTAATAAAAGATATCACATCTACCCAAGGAACCTTGCCTGCCTATGTCCTTAGATCAACAGGGCTACAACCAACAACCCTGGTCCAGGCAAAGGTATTATTAGCAAACACATCCTGCCTCTCCAGTGAACTCTCTGGCTCAGAGGCAGCCACAGCCCTGTTCTCCCCAGTGCTCCTAAATACACTGAAATCAAGGGAGAGTTTTGCCAGGACCTTTACCACCATAGGCCAGCAGATATCTTTGCTTCCTCTCATTGCACCAACCAAAGTGGAATTTCTCCCCTCCAGTTTGCATAAGTTACCTCCATGAAAGCATTTGTGCCCTTTTCATAAGTTCATCAAGAGGTCAGCCTGTTTTGTTTTGACTTCTGGCACAAGCCACCCAGGGTCTACTGAAGTACATGCTATTGGGAAAAGAAGGCAATGGACTGACAAGATGATACGGTGTTAATAAAGAAACCTGCAGGTCTGCAAATTCTCATCAAAGATTTTTATCTCCTGCTGATATTTATAATGTCACTCCTAACCCCTCTGGAAGCTTACAGACAGGATCAATACACAAGCTATCCTCATCAGCCAATATCAGAAAGTTCATGTTGTGAAGCCAAAATGAAAGAATAATCCTAACAAATCGAAAGGCCTTCAGCATTTTGATGAATCCTAGGCTGCTGATTAGCAAATTGTGAAGTCTTGATTAATAATTAAAAGCTTATCAAAACGAGTGAGGCCTAAACTTGAAATACTGCAATGAGTATTTTTACCTGTGAACTTTAGCTATTTCTTTCCTTAGTACTGCAAGCTTAGCATATATGTTTTACACATGCCTCCTTTTGGCTTCAAATTGAGGAGGGACAGTAGTTTCTCTGTAGTGAAAGCTGCAACCATATGTCTATTTAGAGATCAATGTTGCCCACCACACTACCTTGTTCTAACTCCATTAGAAAGGCATTCTTTTGTCTAAAATTTTGCATATCGTACTTCAGTCACTGGAGAATTTTGATGGAACATTTGAGTGAAGTCAGGCAAGCCATTGTTTCAGATATACAGTTTAGAAAAAAATCTCTAATTATTCCATGCTTTTTAATTATACCCTATTTTGATTTCAACTCTTGGGTCTCAGCTGCCTAGAGAAAACATTCTCTAAGCAGTTAAAGAGTGAAAATCCTTTGAATATAATATCCTTTTCTAAATAATTTACTCTTGGGTTTTATCCCCTTATTGGCCTATTTCATGTTTGGAAATGTGGTAATCAGCAACCTAGGAAGCTGAGTAGGGTTGCCAGGCCTCCAGGATTACCCTGGAGTCTCCAGGAATTAGATATAAATCTCCAGGAGACTGCTGAGAGTCACCAGGGAGATAAATGATAGGGCATTCATTAAAATAAATATTAAATGTTGAATCCAATTTATACAGTAGTCCAGTGGGTTTTTTAAAAGTAATAGTCATGTGCATTTGCCTTCCTGACATGAAGTCTATGCATCATAATTACTGTCATTACATCATGTGATGAACCTCCCAGAATAGATTCAAACAGCGTTGGCAACCCTAAAGCTGAGACCTAAGCAAAGAAATTCATTTAAATATCTTCAGAAATGCAGAATTACAGGTGGGGAATGAGTCATCATCCATTCTTTATTTTGTGTATTTTCTTCTACTCATTTTTGGACATATAATTGAATAAAGACATGGCTTTAAAATGTCATATTTCCTTGACAGGGTGGTGGAATGGGTCCTGCAGTTACACTGCTGGCCTGGGACTTGGGAGAGCTTGTTACTTTTCCTGTACTGCTACAGACTTCCTGTGTGATTTTGGAAAAGTCACTCTAGGCTAGATTCATAAAGGACTTAGGTGTTGTAATGGCCAGCATTGTAATGCTTCACTTTGGGAGACTTGCCTCCACAGCCCTGAGTTAAACACTTAAGACCTTGTTCCCTCTTCCCCTGCCCTCATCCCCCAGGACATAGGGGGCATGTCCCTATGGTGCCATTGTTACTGCACTTTCATTTAGTACTTCCTTTTGGACATACTAAATGATAACAGCCTGTACTGTGCTGTGCTCACAGTGCATGGTTATTTTTAGCCACTATATGGTTGCAGCAAGGTGCTATAGCGAGGGACCATGTTGTTACAGCAACATTGCTGCAGCATTGCTGTTTGTGCCTGCTGATGCTACATTGCCGTAGCGTGTTGCTACGGTGATGTAGCGTCTCATGTAGATGCACCCTGGGAGAGTTAGGTCTCTCAGAATAGTTCACACAAGCTGGCATGCTGAACATGGAGCTGCCTAGGGTAGCTAATAGGAAATGCTGAAGAGAGCAGCATGTCTTAAGACCTGCTCCTCTCTGATGCCTAGGTGTCTAACTCTGGACTGCAGGAAGGCACCTCCCTTCATGGGGGATTGACTAGAAAAGCTAAACTATTTCTATCAAAAAATAAAGAGATGCTCTAGGATGTGGGACCACTAGGTTTAACTCGATCTGCAGCCTTAGAGAGTTCAAACCATATCTCCCACCCTGCCTCTGAGTGCCATAACTACATATATGGTTATAGGCTAGACTACGATGAGAAGAAATGGGGGGGCACTTCCCATTTTTCCTGTTGAAGATATTATACTTTTCAAAATGAATATTAAAGAGAACTGGGCCAGAGATAGGAAGAACGAACATCCAGCTTACTGGTCTGGGAATCACCTGGGAGGGAAGATCCAGGTTCAGATTTGAGTACTGATTATGGATAAGCATCCTGAATAAGTGTTCTAACCACTAGACTGTTGTATACAAGGCGGGGTAGTATACATACTCCTCTTACCCTTCACCCTCCAAGATTTGTCAATTAAAGTAATGCAATGCAGACCGGTCCTGAAAATGTGAATTAGGCAGACTGACTGCATTAGCCATATCAAACCACTAAGGGGTCATAGGCAGGGAAACATCTATTGCAAGGATCCCACTGGAGCTTCTTCTCCCTAAGAAAACAGGGTTAGTTTAGGTCATACCCAGAAGAGGAATTAAGGCACCAGGGCAATTTATTTAGATCAAAAGGGCTATGGATTTTTACAAGGATAGGTAGAAGTTTTTAAACATTGCATTTTTGGACAGAGGTATCTACATTCCATCAAAGCTGGGTATATAAACCTTTTGTAGAACTGGCCTTTAGCTCCGTAAAATGGTGATAATAGCACTTTTTTGCCTTGTAAGCATAATGTGAGCATAATTGTATAGAATTAGTTTAAAGAAAACTAGTGGGACTTTCCCTGGATTATCCCCATTTTGGTCAGGACTATCTCCAGATTTGCAAAAATCCTCGATGTTTACAATACTGATCAAAACTTGGTGGCGCCTGAGTTTCTAAGCATCTCAAATCCAGGTTCCAGCAGTAGGTAGCTGCTCTGGGGGCTGGCACAAGCCTGAACAGAAGCAATACTTGCACCCCCTGTGGTTATCAGCAGCTTGTCTTTTTTGCAATCACCATGTCAAGGAGCTTAGAAGATCAAGTGGTACCATCGCTGGTAAAATGTTTACAATGTTTCAACCTTTATGGATTGGATCCTTAATGTTGATGTTATTCATTAATGATTTACAATGATCCAGGTTTTCTGTTCACCACAGAAAAAAAGCAGTAAAACCTGGATTTTCTTACTTTAAGGCGATCAACCCAGATTTTCTCCTTTAAAAGAGAAAAATGTGGGAAACATTGGGTTTCCCCTTGCAGGCTGGAAGAGTTCCAGCCTGCAAGGGGCTGGGGGGAGTGGAAAAATGTCAATCAGGCAGGGGGTACCATGTGCACGTGCGCACGTACATGGCTGCCAGGCAGCCTAGAGAACAGATGCTCGCAGGTAAGTCTGGTGTGAGGGGTGGAATTGAGGACCCCGTAGTGACGGAGGGAGGGACTTGGACAGGGCTGGCGCTGCTGCCCAGCTGGGGCAGTGCATGGGGTTTGGGGCCCGGGGCCCAAATGCACAGCCACAGGGCCTGGGTGGGGAGAAGGATGGAACCTCAGGTGGTGGAGGGCCTGGTTCCTTGCCACTGTGTGCACTCCCGGGAGGGCACGGGGGGCATGTGCCCCCCAGATCTGTGCACAGGGCAGAGGTGGGCTGCCTGCTTCAGACTCAGGCTCTGCACCCTGCTGCCCTTACCCCTGGGGCCTCATTTTCATCATGGATTCATTTTAATCATGAAAAAATGTGGATTTGGGAAGTTTCAATCAGAGAAGTTGTGATTTTTATCAGAAAATTCAAAATTTTTAATCAGAGAAAACCAGGATCCCTAGTGGTTCACTAAGATACAAGAAATTTGTCAGGTGCTTAACAGAGCAGCACTGAGGAAATGTGCTTGCTATAGTGGATCTACAGCTATACAGGCCATCAGATTTTAATCTGGTTACTAGGAGGTTAATTTTTTTTCTTTGTACTAAAGGTTTTGGCCATTTAAATTCCTGTGTGGCAATCTTTTGATGGACAGGATATGAAAAGGATTTTTTTCTCTTACATTTCAGAATTTTGTGTGTTAAAAAGGATTGAGGATTTACAAATATAGAGGATTCACAAAGGAGAAATGGGCCTAAAAATTGTGGCTTCAGTACTGTGCCAATTATACATATTGTGATGTTATCAAACATGTATTTTTTTTCTATATTGTATTTTATGATCCCTTCTAAACTCTTCATTCCACAAGTGTTAACCACTCTCTTCTTTTTATTGGTTTTGATGTTCCCCTAATCAAGCTATCCTTTGTTCTACACTTCTGCTGTCTGTTAGTCGCTCCTGATAATGAAGCTCCTATTTCACAGTCCTGCAGATTGTTTTTAACTCATTCCAATGATTTACTTTTTCTTTGCTTCCATCTTAAACTGAATAATACAGCCCTAACCCCCTTGCAGATTAGTAAAGCTTCTAGTTTATTTTTAACTGGAGAAAAATATGTGGTGTTTTTTATGTGATGATGCACCTTGCCATCTGTACCCCACTTTTCAAAATTCTAGATCTGCCCATGTCTGTGCACCCACCTAAGGCAATCATGTTTCTAATTTGCACGATCAGATCTGATTTTCTGTATTGTTCTGAGCATTTAAAGAAAGTTGTAGTAAAACTGATCTATGAATGTCCCTTCACCTTATGTGATAGATTTTGTATTATTTTATGTTTCGGCCACATTTCCAACCACAAAAACACAAAAACAAGTCCATTTATATGACTTTATCCAGAAAGAAAGGAAAGAAATTGTGAGGCCATAAAAACAAATGCTGCCCTTGGGGATTCTTGTCTGGTCTATGCTTTCAGAAAAGGTCTAGTTTTTAATCTTTAATTAATTCACTTGTCTTGGTGAGTATAGTGTTTACAGGTGTCACTAGCCACTATCTGTTTCTGTTCTGTTGCGGTTCTGCTGGAATTCCTATTTCCAATTCTTAGTTTTGTCTGTTCCTTTTGTCCATGTTCTTATTTATTTGGCCTCTTTCTGCTGTCAGTGACTAGCCAGCATTTTATTTTCATATCACACTTACCTGTATTTATCAGTGTTTATTTCTGAGTTCCTGGAACACTGGAGGCTCATGTATAAACACAGAAGGGCCAGGGGAATTTAGTTTTGGAGAATTTGGGATAATTCAGCTATGTGGATCAGAAATTACTTGACAGAACTTGTATCTTATATGTACTTGTGTTTGCCTCTTCCTTACTCTACGTCAGGAGTTGGCAATCTTTTGCGAGTGGTGGGCCACTTTAACTGAATTAGGTCCTAAGGCAGGCCACTGCTTCTGACTTGGCTGCTGATTCTATCCCCAGTAGCTACAATGATGCCACCATTTCCCCTTGTGGTGCAGACTTGCCACCAAATCAGCACCCGATGTCCCAGCTTTACAGGCCAAATTCAATTGCTTTGCAGGCTGGATTTGGCTTATGGGCTGTAAGTTGCTCTAAGGAGTTGAGTTTTCCATTGTAAGACCCAGCTTGAAATGTGTTCTTTAAATGGGAGGACAAGGTTCTTTGGGTAAATCTGATATCCTTTATTAGACCAACTAAAATAGTTGGAAAAATTCTTCTTTGCAAATTTTCAGGTACAAACACCCTTTTTCAGGCAGAGGGTACATCTGCAGTTGTTACTTTTTCTGATGTCATGCAGATGTAAAAGAAGAATGCTGCAGTCTGTTGGAATACCAGTGGAATTGAGTATTGAGCTAGCTTGGTATAAAATGCCAAGTAGAACTCAGAGCTACATTTTCAAAGTTACATAGCCACCTACATATGTGATAGGTACCTAGTAGGATTTTCAGAAATGTCTAAAAATGGTTAGGTGCCTAGTCTGCCTACATGTCCCTGAACTATGAATAGGTGCCTTTCTGCATCTATAGATGTCTAAATGCCTTTGAAAATCTGACCTTCAGTCCTTCATGAGTACTGCCTATGGTGGAAAACCTACCTGTCATTCATATTAAAGAAACTGAGCTTGTGTTGAAAACAGTTTAACTGCAAATGCAGAACGTCCCAAAAGGTGTTCAGCACTTAAAAAAAAAAAAACAGCATTGGACTTGAAACAGGTAAATTCCCTATTGCATATAACAGTGATTCCCAATCTGTGGTACAGGTACCACCAGTGGTACTCAGACAATCTGTCAGTGGTACATATTAACAGATTTATTATATTTACTTTATATGACAAAAATTTGCTGGTGGTACTTAAGGTTGTATCATTTTAAACTGGTGGTGTGCAATCTGTCAGAGTTTGGGAACTGCTGGCATACACGGATTAAGAATGGAATTTTGTCTGCCCTCAGCAAATTTTGGAAAGTTTAAACAAAATTAAGTTCAACAGTTCCAAGCATGAGATTAGAGAAGAATATGCAGTTTAATTATGTTAAAAAAAAAGCAAAAGACAAACTCCAAATCCTGCAGCTGTTTACATGAGAAGATCCAGTGCCTCCATACTTTGGAGAAAAAACTGACACTTGACAGAAAGATTATCTATGTGTTGGAGAAATGTTTTTTATTGTTCTGGTGAAAAAAGACCCCAGTTTTGTTTTGTTTTGTTTTCTGTTTTGTTTCAAAGTTAGTTGCTCAAGGAGCTTAGGAAGAAACCTATACTTGACTATACCTAGTAGAAAGTGTTACATGATGATGGTGGTCAAAGCTTGCGAACCAATAGTCCAAGATGTGTATTTAAAACATTTGCTCTAATTTAATTTTCCTTTTTTGAGAATACTAACTTGTACCTGATTCAGAAAAACATTCCTATTCCTGTCAAGTGAGACTCTCTGAACTGGGAGCCTATATAAGTTTAGAACTCACTTCACAGACTGTGTGCAAAAAGGATCTCACTCAAGAAAGTCTTAAAAAGGTATCTACAAATTCCAGAGGCTTTTCTTAAAAACAAATGCAAGAGCTGATTACATTTACTCCACTAAAGGAATTTCATGAATACGTGCTATCAGTAGGTACAGCTACTGTTGTCTGTTGCCAGAAGGCTGCACTGGATAGTATATTACCAGAAAGATTACTAGTAAGGACTATAAGGAGACAGGGTTTTTTTTTCTTTATCCAGTTACTACAGTGTATTTTAATTAAAGTCATTGTGTGCATTTGGTCTCCTCCTCTGTATAGCACAGATAAGAACAAAAATATATCAAATTCACCACCAAGCAGAAAGTCTGCTTTTTGCTGATAGTACTATCAGTGCTAGATTCTCACTCCATGGTGTCAGTTCCCTAATGAGTGACAGGAAGAACTCTTCAAGCTCTAGATGTTTTGGTCCCCAAAAGAATAGTAACACCAGGCACATCAGTTACATAATGGTAGTTGTGCAGGCCCTCTCCCGATCCCGCCTGGGTCGCCATGTGCAAGCTCTCTCCCGATCCCATCTGGGTCGCCATGTGCGAGCCGGGGCAAGCCGGGGGCCCGTCTTTGTGCACACAGGCTGTGGCCGGCAGCCCGGACACACGGGGCTGGAGAAAACCGCGGTGCGGTATAGTATGCTCGAGCTAGAATCAGTCACGGAGGCGTAATGGTTGATTGAAAAGATTATTTACTTACACCCAAGGTGGTCACAGTGTAGGCTGGTCAGCTTACCAGGCACAGCTTCGCTTGAGTTCTCGGTGGAGGACTCTAATAAACTCAGTTCCTTGACCCCGGAGTGATTCAGGCTCCGCGGGTTCAAGAATTCATTCCCACAGAGCAGCTGTATCTCCGTGAGTGTTACTCGGTTCCCAGGTCCCCC
>NW_005842223.1:683585-686713 GCF_000455745.1 Alligator sinensis
ACATTAAGACTGGCCATAATGTGGCTCGAATCTTAATACAAATGGCAGGAACTCCTTTGCATCGTGCATCACTATAATGCAAAAGAAATGCACTATGCAAAGAAAGCTACAGAACTGGCGGGAAAAGCTCCTGCACGCGGGTCCTCTGTTGCAACAGAACACTCCACCATGCAAAAGAGCTGCAGTTTTGGCGGGAACATGATTTAGTCATGCCGAAGCGCGCACAAACAAAAAAACCCACAACTTTGGGTTGTGACAGTAGTCACATACCGCCCAAGGAATTTTCCAGCCAGTTCCTTCATGATCATAAGAGTCTTTTATTGTGAGCTTCTGCCACTATTCTGGCTCTTCAGATCAAACAGGACCTCTCTTGTTTTATGTGCAGACGCCTATAGTCAGGTCCAATCCTTGTTGTTTGTTTTCATTTAGAAAATCCTGTGGCTTTCTGAGCTCGGATACCATTAGTCTGCCAGCTCCAAAACTGTACAGTCTCGGTTCCACATCTCCAGTTTCCCCATTTGGTACTGTTCAATGTTGCACCTTTCCTTCACTTTTTTCTTTGACTGCACCCTCAGTGCATTCTTGCTTCAGCCAATATATTCACAAAGGTCTCCAATATGTTCATAAAGGTCTCCTTCACAAAGGTCTGACACTATATTTATGTGATGTTAAAAACTTCTTCAAACTGGCTGCCTACATGCAAGCAGGGATCTCTACTGTGTGCTAGAATGACCTCTGGCTGCAGGGAAGGGCAACTCAACAGTTTGAGAAGCAGCAGGATGTAGTAAACTGAATGTAGCATTATGAAAAAGGGAATACTATGTCCTCATCCTGTCTCTGACATTTTTTTATATTGCATTAGTACACAAATGTGTCACCAAGGATGGAGATTCACTGTGCTAAGTGATGTAGAAACACATAGTAAGAGACTTTCTCCAATCTAAGGCTTTAATTGATTCTCGCTGTGGCCTAAGTCAAATTATTTAGCCCCAAATATTCACATTAGTACAAATTTGGAAAACGTTATTTGAATGTAATTTAATGTAAGTAATTTAATGTGTATTTAAAGCACAGAGTTAAAGCTAAAAATTCTGAACTTAGTGCATAATTTACTACAACTGTAAAAAAAAACCCCAAAAAACTACTAGGGTTTGTTTTGCCCTTAAGAAACCCTTTTTTAAAAACTGGCAAGCTCTACATTAAGTCAAGGACAACTAGCTGCTTTCTCCTTCTAACAGAAATGTGCTTAAAGAATGACTATCTTCCTTCTTCCAATTTTCAATATAATTCTAGTCCATTCTGGACTTCAAAACAATATTTTGCTGAAATCTTCATCCTCTGTTTTCAGTACTTCTGCCCATTATGGAACTGATAGGTGGGTGGTTCACAAATGTATGCCAAAACTTTAAGTTCAGAATACAAGAAATAACCTCAGTACTGCATTTTTCCACCAGAGGACACTAACAGAATGAGAAAAATATTTATCTGAAAATATTCATCTGTTATATAGTGTACTTAATTCTTGGTGAGAACAGACACTCTTTAAAAGAAAAATACCTAGTTGTTTCACTGTGAGTTAATCTATAACTACTTTTCCTTTAATATATTTTCCATAAATTATTAATATTTCATGTTAGTTGTCTTTTTGTAAATGAAAAAAAGATGCCTTTCAATGACACCTTCATACAAGCCTTTTCTTTTTTGGTGCGTAAAATATCCAAATGAAAGCAATCATGCCAAAAAATGCAAGGTACTGCAACTGAATAGTCTTATATTTCACAGGTTTTATCCATATGACCCTGAACTTACTAGAAGTTATGCACATGTTGGACTATACATACTGCATGGAGTCCCAGGGTCTAGGTCTATGTTGTGTTGGGTAGTCTTATGTTGAGTTTAGATTCTGGTTGTATGGGATGGTTTGGACAGGGATGATCCTGCCGCAGGCTGGGGGGTGGATTAGATGATGTCTAGAGGTCCCTTCCAGCCCTACTTTTCTATGACTATGACTGACTCTATGACTCAAACTGTTGATGTGAGGGATTCCCTTGGTTACTGGCAGGAGGGGGAAAGAGGAGGGGGTGCTGGGAAAGTGTGGACCAGACTCTGGATCCTAGTTAAAATAATATATAGCAGTGTCCAGTTTCACTTTTCCCATTCACATACAGAACTAAACAGTGTAACAGGTATTGCATGAAGACAGTTGTAAGGCAGGAAATAGTGAAGAGCAATAGCTATGTGGGGGCCTGTCCAATGCTCCTCAACCTTTTTAGACTGAAGGTACCCCTGGGAAAATGCACCCCTTAGCTGTTGCTCATTTTTTTTGACTACTGAAAAAATATTTTGCAAAGAACACAGAATGACCCCAACAGGTCAGGCAGCATACTCCTACTTGAAATCTCGGGATGTATCGTGTGAATCCCATGCATGTGTTTGGTTGGGCATAAGTTACCACCTCGGACCCCGGCTGGCCATTTAGAGCAGAGACACAGCAGCTAGCTCTGTTACTCTGAAGGGAAGTCAACGGCAGGATAAATTTGCACTTTTTGTTGGCGAGTACCAAAATTGTCTTGTAGAAGTGGTAGGAAAGGGTCTGGGGGTCAGTCAGTCGGGTTCTTGGAACGTGTCCCTACTTGTTACCTTGTAAAGCAGGCTCCCTTTACGTGAACTTGAGTTACGCGCCGTTTTCCAGGAACGCACGTACAGCATAAAGTAAGGGAAACCTGTGTGTGTATACACATACACGCGCATATAAATATACAGATAGATTATATAGATTATACGTGTATATACACAAACACACACATATGCATGCATATAAAGTATAGACTATGGCTACATTAGAAATATTGTCTATACATTATGTGCATGTGTGCGCACACACCTATCTATATAGAGCATGATGTAGCTAGAGAGAGCATAAGATTTTATTTATACATATATAATATATAGCATGAGATTTGCTGAGCTCAGGGTCGCTTCCTCAGAGGCGGTGACGAAGCGAGCTCGGCCACAACCGTGAAACACCGCAGCCCGGGGCCGCTCGCAGCACCAGGCCGCGCCGAGACCGCGCTCTCGCGAGATCGCTGCCGTCCGCCATTTTGCCATTGATTGGCGCGGGGGAGGGG
>NW_005842223.1:686866-687183 GCF_000455745.1 Alligator sinensis
GTGTACCCCGCAGCCGCTCGGCCCTGCTCTACGGAGAGGCCGCAGGCCGGCGGGCGGCTCCCTCGGGGTTTCTCACGGTTTTCAGCTAGTTACATGATTTTCTTGTGACAAGCCCCGGGTTAGGCCGGGGGGCGGGGAGTGGGGAACGGGCGCCAGAGCCTGGCTTCTCCCCTCCCTTCTCCGTGCCCACTGCGTCCCCCGGGTCCTGCTCCTGGTGGTGCTCCTCACCCCGAGCCAGCCCCAGGCACCTTCACCCCAGTCCGGCAGCTTCAGCGGCGGAAGACACGCTGCTCTCTGAAGGTATCACCCCTAGTTTG
>NW_005842223.1:687210-696190 GCF_000455745.1 Alligator sinensis
CCCCCTACACACACACACACTTGTGAGGAAGAGGGATTCCTGAAGCAGTGGGGATCCTGCTTGCTGCAGACTGTCAACAAGACAAAACGGGGAAAAGGATTTATTCCAGAAAAAATAAGGTGTACAGGCAAAGACAGCTATAGTTGGAGAGACAGTTAAGAGGAAGATAACAGATAAAAAATACAAGTTCTTGCCTGTTTTTTTGCTGTGACCTTTAGCTTCCGATTCTGCTCCGTGTATTGTCCATTTATTCTGTCTCGTCCTGTTGGCACTGTATGCCTCCCGGGACAGTTGTGCTGGTCTGTACGGTGGTCTGCACTGCTGGTCTACAGTGCCGAACACAATAGGATGAGGGCTATTTATTGGGATCCCTAAATACCACTAGAGAGCAAAAAATAGTACTGAATTTTAGAAGCAAGTCATTAGGCGTCACATTTGGCAGCGCACACCTGGACAGTGATGACGTATAGATGGTGAAGTGAGTTGTATACAAAGAAATTAAGTGGGTTTCTCTACTTCTTTCTTATCATTTTAGACTCTTAAGGTGCAAGGATGTCTAAGGATTTAATCTAGTCTTTACAAGTTGGTTACAAAGCAAACAATGCAAGTGGAGGGGCAGGGCAAAGAAACAAGTATAGATGGTTGAAAATGAAGTAAAGGAGACTGACAGGAGAAGCTTGTGGTGGATAAGTGGAACAGACGGGGCGATTAAAACAAGAATCTAGCTGTAGCCATTCCTTTAGTTCATATATATTAATAGTCTCCTTGTTGGCTTTAAAAATTATTCAGAATATATGTCTGAATCAGATATGTATTTTTAACTGCCTTATCAGTTTAGCATTTCTAACAGTTGTGTTTTCATGCCTGTAGAGTTGTCATGGGTTTTGATATCTTCAAGAATGCTTCATGACCGCTTGTAATGTTGTACGTCTCTCTTGTTCTTCTCAGACTCTGTTCTTAGCTATTTCTCCCTGCTTTTTGTAAGAAAACAACGTAACACTACAGTGAATGATATAAAAATTATGAAAATTTACTTGTTCACGAAGTAAATTGATTATGGCTTTCTAATTTTTAAATCAGACTTAATGTCCTTTATAGTACAACTAAAAAGGGACAGAGAAATGGATGAGAGGTTTCTAAACCTTGTAAGTGCTGTTATCGCTGATCTAAGTTATATAAATCATGTTTATACTTTCTGTGCAACTTTTCAGTCTTTTACTCACTTAGAATAGGGCGATTAATAATTTGCAGCCTGTACCCGTTGCATTTAATACTCTTTCTATAAGAAAGAACACTCTTTAGGAGAGTTGAGTAAGTATTGTTCTGTCCCTGTTGAAGTCCTGAAGATCCTTTGATCTTACCATTTTCTCTTGAGACTTGTGGCTATTGTACTTGAACCAGCGAGAGAAAGCAAGAGAGGTCTAAACCCCAGACCTTCCTGAATGACACTGATTGTGTTGTGTATTGGGTCGGAAAAGGCTACTTTTTTATATATATATACTGATGCCCTGCAGCTTGTTCTGCTGCTTCAGAAAATGAAATTGGGATTTGAACCAGGATTTCCTGAATGCATCACAAAACTGTATTTTTACTTTTGTTTGACATATGGGATAGGTGGAGCTTATTTATCTAAAGTCAATGTGCTAATGGTTTTGTTGCTGTTTGCCTTTCTTGCTTTGCTTCTTACTGCTGGGGTTTTGTTTTTTTTTAGTGTTTGTACTAGGCTTTGGGGAAAAGATTCTCCTTCAACCCGAAAGTATGCTAAGGAATCCTAACTTTTCCCAAAGCATTTTCTCATTAAGATGCTCAAGAAAAGCACACCGGTTTCATTTTTTCCTTCAGAGGTATATATGCTTTCCATAAGTAATAGCTGGGAAGGCCAAGTCTAGAGCTAGAGAAGGCAGAATCTTAACACGTGTGTTACAGCTGTTAATTCTGGTTTGTGTTGCCTCCATCCTTCACGCCATCCAGTGCGAAAGTTAATGGCTGTGTTAAACCCAGAATTATTACATAGTAAACGAACTATTTATAACAGAGACACCCATTTTGACCCTGTGGGCTGGATGAGTGGCATGGGGCTGGCATGTATGCCAGATCTTGTGTGGGGTTCATGTGTGGGATCACGTCCCTTGTGCCAGATATGGCCACGTGCTAGCCCTGCGCATCAGGATCCAGCCGCATACCTGCATGGCCCAGCATCCCCAGATCCGGTGATGTGTGCACGCTGGCTAGGCCCCACACACAGATGCTTCCCAGGGGTCCAGAAGCTCGAGAACAATTGCTGAGTGGCAATTAACGCTGCCACTGCTACCTTGCCGCTGAGTTCTCAGACCCGTGGGCCAGATGATTCAGCTCTGCAGGCCAGATTTGGCCCATAGGCTGGGGTTTTGAGAACTGCAGATTTATAACCTGTTCGTAGTACACATGTTTTACAGAGAGTCAGCAGGACATAACTAGGGACCTGCTGAATTTGCAATTTTGCGAAATCTGGGTAATGCACATGGATTCGGCAAAATCTACCAGGGCTGATTTGGAGGGGAGGGACGACTCACCCAGTGCTGAGGCAGCTTGCTGCCGTGGGGGCGAGCTGCCTGCTCAAACAGCTGCCGGCAAGAGGGCAGCTGCCACCCACCCCTTGCTGCTGATTGGCTGCGAGGTCTGCCAATCATGTGGCACCACCCCTTCATCTGTGGGGTGGGGCCAGATGACAGGCCACTCTCACAGCCAATCAGCTGCTTGGTTTTCACTTGCTAAATTATTGCTTCTGTGTAAACAATTGCTGTAGTTTTCAAGTATGTTTTAGTAATGTCTGGACTGTAAACTGACCCCCATGCTTTCACATTTAATTTAAGGTTTAATTTAATCTTTCCTCCAAATATAAACTAATTTTAATAAATAAATTCATTGAAGTGTGTGATTATACCATGATTGTAAGGACCTAGTTATTGGTCAGCTCTGCATATAAGTCTAGGGTTTTTTCATATATATATATTTTAGGGAAAAATACTGACTTATAATTAGAGCAATGTAGTAATTTGTAAGTAGGAGAGAGAAAAGGTCCATTGTCAGCATTTAAAACCCTAATTATAGATCCCTGTTTCTGACAAACCTTCAGCATTTATATTTGAGTATTACAATTTAGAAAAGTAGAAAGCAGTTTTATGATAAATATCTCACTAAAAGACAGGGTTTTATACTCCATTGTTTGTGTAGGCAGAGCTCGTTCCTTATACCACATGTTGCTTGCTTTCTTCTCTTCCCCTTAATTTCCCTATGTACTGTCCTCTTATTGTCTCATCCTTCCAATAGTCTCATCCTTCTATTTTGCAGGTACTGTCTGCAACACACTTTATTTTTCAGGGACTGTCTGCAGTCCCTCTTCTACAAAGGCCCTGTGTCTACCAGTTTCATTTTATCCCAGTGTCTCTGACATTGTTTTTCTTCCTTTTTCTTCTCTTGGGGAGTCAGAATCAGGGTGTGTTTGGGTTACATCCAGATAAACAGCAATACCATCAAGGTGAGTGAAGGACATGGCTTCAGTTTGCTACTTAAAGGCTAAACCATGTTCACAACCTTTTACTTAATTCAGAAAATATCTATATATCCATATCTGTCTATAATTGCTGAACTCATAAATCCCCCCTTTCCAACAAAAGATTGATTATGATGATGTGCCTATCACTTACACATGACTGTTCATGGTTGGACTTGTCCACTACCCATTGAAGTCAATAGAAAGTCTCCTATCTTTATTGCACGCTGAATTGAGTTCCTTACGCATGTCCCTTGCAAACCTTTTTGTCACTGAATGTTGATTTTTGTTTGTACTGAATTTTTCTTAACCATAAAGCTTCACTGATGACTTATTTTGATGAACATTGGGTTCATCTTGATCTTTAAGACATAGCACACAAAAATAACAATTATTTAAAAGTAGCAACATCCAGAGATGTGGGTTTTCCGGAAAATTTTCCAGTGCCCTAAATAGAGTATGATCTGGTGTAGCACGTTTATTTATCCACCTGTTTATTTGTGTATTTACCCTCATTTTTACAAATCAGTAAAACATCTATGTACTCTCTCTCGCACACTTCTAGGAATAATCACCTGAAAAACATTAATTACAACTTTAAAACTGCCAAACTTGCCTAATATTGTATTGGCATCTGTTCATTGTTACTAATGAATTTTATGAAATACTGAATTTTTAGAAATGGAATATTTCCCATGGAAAAATAAAACACTGGGAAATTTTCCGTCCCACATCTCTCATAGCATCAGGCTGAAAATACCACCACTTCTTGTATCCCGTGCTATTATGTGAACTTTCCCCTCTACTTTTTGTAGTGGCACTTGTTTCATACTAGTCATAAAGCTGCTCATATGTCTACTAACAATTTTCATCTTGTTGCACAAGAGGCACTCATGGACTTTGCTCTAGGAGCTTGTTGCAATACAGCATTTGGTAAATAGAAAATAATAGAATTAGAAGGAAAATAATTTTTGTGTTTTACAGTTCTCATAAAAACATAAAACACTGCACTTAAATGCAGTGACTTGGAACTGCTGCTTCACGAAATTGATTTTAAATGAAATATGGAATATTAAAATAAAGTATGTGCTGTCAGATATAGAATAATGCATGCATTTATTTTTCTCAGTACACTAACTGTTAAACAAATTTAGTGACTAACAAATTTAGTTTTATATATTTGTTTACAAGTTGAGTAGATTACTTTAAAGATTCTGTTGGGGAATTAGGCTTTAATGGTGTGGTCCAGGCTTCCAGCATTGTGTAGAATATCCCACCTAAATTCTACAGATGTGTTTTGAGAAGTCCATGCAACTGATTTAGCAAATGGTATACAGATACTCTTTCAGCATGTCCCAGCTTGCGTGGTAGAGAGTGTGATTGTTAGTGTAACTATATGCACTTAAGCTGCCACCTTTGCTTCCATGGCAGTAGCTATTGTTAGAACCATCTGAGGCAAGTCTTTCCACAGGAAAAATTGATGGGATAAAATGTTTTTGTTTTTGTTTGTTGAACAAACAGAGGACATTTTTGGTTGGATCACCTTATGTCTGATCTGTGCTCAGAGTTATTACTCTGAATAAATAGGATTTTTGTTACCATACTTACTGTTTAAACTTAAAGTTGGGTGTTATGTTAGAATGCAGGGCCCGTGGGCCAGATCTAGGCCTGCCAGCCACTTTCATCTGGCCCCTGGGCACGCACCAACAAACTGTACCCTGCCCAGCCTTTCTGCCCATCAGGGTGGTGGTTCTGCGCCCATGTATACGCACACTCGCCAACATTTCCTCACTGCATGCACTATATTTTTCTCGTGGATAGAAGGGCCTGGCCCAGCCAGCAGGAACTTCCGGGTGGGGCTGCTCCTGCTGCTGCATAGCGGGGACCTGTTTGGCTTCCCTGGTGTCCCTTTCATTCCAGGCAGCAGGTAGGAAAAGTTGGGGCAAGGCTGGGGGGAGCCACAGCTGCGTGGGGGCAGGGAGCTGGGGCTGGCGGCAGTGTGCAGCCTGTGCCCAGGGTTGTGGCGGGAGCGTGGAGCTCAGCTGGCAGTGTGTGGTTGTGAGGGAGGTTTGGCGGGTGTGGGGACATCTCCCCACACTCCTGCATATGACACACAGCCCCGACTGCTAGCAGCAGTGGCAGGCAGGGGCACTTGGGGCGCTCGTACCCCACTCAGCTGCTGGCTTCTGGTGGCCCATGGCTCCAGCTAGCGCTGCACGTGTGGGCAAGGAGCGCAGCCTGTTCAGCCTGCCTCTATTGCAGGGGCTCTGCATGGTGTGCATGCAGCTCCCATACCTACACAGTACCAGGGGAAGCTCTGCGCTGGAGCTGGCTGCCTTTGTCACCCCGTTGCTCACCTCCACCCTCCCTTACACTCCACAAAACTCACGTACCCACTCCCTGCCCCTCTCACACACCCTCCCACACCCCACCATATGCACACCCTCACCATAGACACACACACACACACACCCCCCCCCAACCCCTACATGCGTGCGTGCGTGCATGATTAAAATTTGATTAAAATTATAGCCCCCTGACAGCCCCCCTGTCCCTGCTGATGCCCTTCGTCCCCCAGCCCTGCCAGAGGGAGCCCGCAGTTGCCAGGGGTACTGTAGCCCGCTGCTGCCCTGTTTTCCAGCGTGGCAGGGAGCAGAGGACTTGGTGCAGCAGGGAGCAGAGGAGCCACACGGAAAACCTCCTCACCTGCTGGCTCTGGAGGCCCTGGGGGAGGGAAGCAGGGTGGGAGCCTGCAGCCTGCACCTGGCCCAGGTACACATCTGGGGGGTGCGGGTTTCCCCTGCCCCCCCCGGGAGAGTGTGGCAGTGGGGAGCTGGCCCTCCCCCTTCCCTGGATGAGCCACCTGCAGTTGCGTCCTGCTCCCCGCTGGAGCTCTGCAGCTGCGCATTGTGACCCTGGGCCTCAAGCCCCAGCCCTGCCCAGTTCCCCCTCTGCCAAGGTCTCAGTCCCTCTCACCCCCCACACTTACCTGCTGGAGCTGCTCTGTAGGCTGCCTGAGGCCCTGTGCATGTCTGTGCCAAGATGGCCTTGCTTTTAATTTTTAGAAAGGCACATTAAACAGCTTCCAAAACTTTCTTTTTAGAAATTCTGAATACTGATGAAAAATCACTATATTTATTTTTCTCACAGAAAGCCTGTTCTGCCTTTGGACTTCCTATATTATTAACATAGGACCAAATCCTGCAAACCGATACTGGAATAGTCCTTACTTTGACCTTAAGGGGGATTGCTTGCGTAAAGACTACTTACGAGAGACAGGGATAGAAGAATTTAAGACCTATGTTTCTTTAAGGCTTGACTCTAATCTTTTTTCAACAAATAAGAATTGATATGGTACTGTATTTACAAATATTTAAATATAGTCAAGACTTCAGGCCCCTTTTTACAATTGAGAATATATTACCATTATATAATAAGAAAACTAAATCAAAATCTAGTGCTGTGGCTTAAAAAAGCATTTTTTCTGGTTGTGAAAATGTTTGAGATTCTGACGACACAGCCTGGAGTTCCTGGTGTAGATATCTGCGTCCAGGCTTAATCAAATGTGTACCTTC
The DNA here is from genome assembly GCF_000455745.1 of Alligator sinensis. Taxonomy (NCBI): domain Eukaryota; kingdom Metazoa; phylum Chordata; order Crocodylia; family Alligatoridae; genus Alligator; species Alligator sinensis. Next base: position 694,318 of record NW_005842223.1, read on the forward strand.
TTTCTACCAAGCAGTTTTTGCATTTTGTTAAAAAAAAAAGACTGAGAAATATGAACAAAAAGTATTTTTATATATAGAAAGATATTGTTTAGAATAAATGTTAACTTGTAGTAAAATGCATGTTACTTAAACTTTTCTGTTAAGCAGTTCGTACTTATAGGTAAAAAATTCAGACAAATAACTATTAGAGAAGAAATTTTCTTTGCATATTTTTAACACATTTTATGTATATTCACCTTCTTTGTGCTGTTGAAGTGCTCTTCCGTGGCAATTGAAAGAAAATAATGTAAAACAGGTAAAAGGAAGGTAATGCTAGGAAAAAAAGCAAGAAAACGCATGTGCAAATGCATGTATACAAACATATGTATGTCTATTTTACTTCCCTAAGGGTACTAAAAAGCAGTTAATTGGCTTAGTCTGCTAATTCTTTTAAATGCTTCTGAAAAATTACCTTAGATTTAAGGTGGGTAGGCTTATTAAACAACTTAACTGTGTAGTATTTCAGAAGTTTTTCTTTTATTTCTGCAGCCACACAACCTGAACATTATAAACAATTCTTGTATTGTAGTGATTCACTACTTGTTATTGGGGCCCTCTCCTAGAAGGAACTGAATATGGAATGTGTTTTCTCAAGCAATCAAATGTTGAAAGCACGTTATATAGTGCACTTAACAAAGGGAGTTGTGTTTTTACATCCTGTAAGATCAGTGAATGTGCTAATGTTAAAAGCTAAATAAATCTTCATAATGGACTACTAAAATTCCCCATTATTAAGGACAGATTGTAGGACAAGACGAGAAGCATTTAGTAGTGGAAAAAGGAGATTTTCAGCTGTGTGAACACATGCACATTTAGCATCTGTTTTACCTCGTCACTTAGAAAATGCCTCAGGACAGAGGCTGTATTAAATAACATTCTCTCTCTTTCCTGCTTCCTCCTCCCCCCCCACCCTGCAGTATTGTGACTGCTAAGTGAATGGAAAGCAGAAGTGATTGTTTATTTGCTTACTTCAAAACTGTTTGAGATTAGAGACTGCTATAGCTATGTAAAAAGAAACAATACCGCATTCTCTCTCTCTCTCACTTACTTTTCTTGGTCTGTAAGCTTAAATTTTGTTTCTTTAGTGTGTATGTGGAATCAACATCTGAGTCTTTTTTAGAAATCTTTGTGAAAAATAATTTAGTTGGATTTTTGCTTCTGGTCCCTGGCTCTAAAGATATGTTGTTGCTCTTTAAGGTAGTAAAAGCAGAAAGGAGCATAATCTACATCCTCGATTGGTGCTTGTGCCCTACCACGAAGCCTAACTCTTGCCCTTTAAATGTTCCAGTCTGTCATCTTGCCTGCTGTCAGCAGTGGAACTCCATGCCACATCTGCACTGCTCAGGTGGCCAGTCCAGCTCTTTTTCATTAGCCTCTAATGTCAGAGGTATCTATTACTTTTGGTCCTTTCCTTCTTATCAGGTCTGATTCTTTTTTCCTACAGTTGTTAGTACAGAAGCATTGACATGTTGCCAACCTTAAGATATTATGGAAGTTAGTCTGTAAGTACTGGTATTATTTATGGCAGGGTGGTCCAGCTTCTAAGTCACCAGTGGGGGCTGCATGCTGCTCAGGATGTACCAGGTAAGTTATGGAGCACAGGAATGCACTCCCCGGATGTCCCAAGCACCTGTATGGGCACCCACCACTGCTGTCCCACAGGGGCATGATCTCCCCCTCCTCTGCACAATCCCAATCCTGTCCCCCTCCTGTCTCTGCCCCCACAGTGTGGCCTGTACTCACTGTCAGCTCCCTGTGCCACTGCACTGCCAGGCCCCCTGAAGCAGAGGCAGGAAGTGGCAGCCAGAGGAAGGAGTGGGAGCCCAGATACTTT
>NW_005842223.1:696200-701489 GCF_000455745.1 Alligator sinensis
AGCCCTCTTGGGCTGCCATTTGGACAGACTCAACTTTACAGTACAGGAAATCCTCGTTATTCATGGGTTCAGCATTCACGGTTTCAAATATTCACGAATGCCGAACCTGGATTTTAAATACACTTTAAACACTTACTGGAGCTCCTCGGGAGGTCCGCGCTTGCTGCTGCCAGGCTCCTGCCACTGGAGCCAGGCACTGCTTGGTTTGCGGTAGTGATGGGGAGCAGTAGCAGTTGCTCCTTTCTACTCCCTTCCCCTCCTAAACCAGCCTGGAAGTAGAGGGGAGCATTGAGGCAAACTCTCCAGGCTGGTCCAGAAGCTGGGCAGTGCCCAGTTGACAAAAGAGGCAGGAAGCAGTGGCATTTGCTTCCCTACCCTTCTGGGGAAGGGATACAGCGAGATAAGCCCCTGCCTGCTCGTTGGACTGGGGAGTCTGGTTTGAGGCTGCTTCTCCCCTCCCTGCCCCGCCGCCAGCCTAAGAGGGGCAGGGCAATGCCCCCTGTTCCTTCTCCAGACCAGGGTGGCCTTGGTCTGAGGAAGGACAGGGGAGCCTTTCCCTGGTACTTGATTCCTCCCAGGACACAGCTGAGTTGCTGCTGTTCCCTGTGCCTTCCCTAGGTGGGGGTTACCCTGGCCAAGGGAAGGTCTGGAGAACCTTTTTCCACTCCTCAACTCCTCCCAATCCCCCAGGAGTCAAACAGCGGGGAAAGTAATACAGGCATTCTTTCCAGATCTTTTTTTTTTTTAGCAGAAGGCATGTTTCCTGAGAGAGAAACTTAATGAACTCCTGGACACTTGTGGCTTCTATTGGGAGAGTGGCAGTTTCCCCCAGTAGGTTACATACAGGCATTGCGTTTCTAAGTCTCTGAAGTTACGGAGTAGCCTCGTTTAAAGGAGAAATCCTTGTGAAGCATAAAAATGAACTGCAGTTTCTTTAACAACCAAGTATTAGGACAGTACCAACCTATTGTCTATAGGTATACTGAACTTCAGGAGGTGGCTGGCTTATTTCATGAGCAAATCCTGATGCTGGCTGCCATTTTAGTGGGCTAAGCATGGTAGGGACCCTCCCCATGCCTCTGGCCAAGGGGCCCCTGAAGTCCTACCCTTCCCTACAGATTGCCACATGGCCGGAAACCACGGTTTAGTTGCTTAAGCGTTTCCCTTAATGGCTTCCACAGGCTTAATAAGGGGATTAAGCCCGTGGAAGCCATCAATTGATGCATTATTAAGCAACCTAAGCACTTAAACTCTAAACTGAATATCTTATTAAAATAAAGCTATACACAACATGAATTTTAACTAATACTAACTATATACACTTTAATAAAGGACATTATAAGAGTATACTGAAACTGAATGCTAACCTTGAGACAGGCTGTTCATGCTAGCTATTAAATGTTAGCATGCTGTGTCCAGCTGTCTCTGGGGTGAACACTTGTCTGTACACTAAGATGGCATACTCAGCATCCACTGAGTTCATTGGAATAGTGAGGCACTGTTTTGCCAGGGTGTAGAAATATGGAAGTTGGTCACAGACAGAGTCCCAGAACACAGGCACAGGCATCCAGAACTCTGACAAAATTCACATAAGCAGCATGTTCGCTGTCATGCTCTTTCCCCAATCCTGAAATTGCTTTCAGTATCTGAGGGGCACAACTCAGAACAGGCACCTGGTTGGGGTCCAAAATGCCAACAGCACTAAGGAAGGAGGCAGTCAGTTGTCTAAACCACGGTGGTAGTGACGACTGTAGTACTGGTCAGCTTCATAGCTGTTGCCTGGAACAGGTCCCTTCTCTGCTGGTTTTCACAAGGACAGCTTGACAGTTCTTGTGATGCCCTGTCTTCACCCCAACTTATCAAATCCATCAGCTTGTGTGTGGATCATAGCACGCTGGCCTTCAAACCACATTAGAAGCTCCATGAACCAAGTGGCATTTTCAGCCACAAACATCACTTGATCCTGAATGTCATCCCATCTTAAGAGATTGCAAAGCTTAAGCATGCACAATGTGCTGGGTGTGATTTTCAGCTCCTTGCTCACAAACTCCTGGTATTACTGCATATGCTCAGCATTGTAATGGTTTGTGTTGAACCATGAATTCCACATTGTGAGCACAGGTTCTGGTGGCAGTGGCATGTGAGTCCCCACTTTGGTGAAAGGCTGCTTGTACTGGACCTTACGACCTGGACGGTGCTTGAAGGCTTTCTTGAAGGAGGACACCAAGCTATCTGCATGCGTGCTCCAGATGTTGCTTACTAAAGACAGAATGTGCAGGTGACAAACTGTTTGGGCAGCATTCCTTGGAGCACATCAGAGAGAGCCTTGCACATGTACATTGCATTGTTGGACAGGAATGCTGAAATCTTGTTAAATTCTAAGCCCTACCTGACAATTACCTTTGCTACAGCTTGGGACACAGTAGAAAAATTGACAGATGTGAGGTGGGCTGGCTGTTTTTGAAACAGGCAGGTCCTGGTCTGTCCAGCTCCCCGCTGCAAATAAAATGTGCAGCACATGGTTATCTTCCAAGTCGTTGGCCTCATCAGCCACAATGGAGAAGGATTTGTACTCTGTCAATGCAGACTTTGTGGACTGTAGATGTGAAGCAGTCACTGCAGGGAGATAGTCTTGGTGAAGCTTATTGGTACACAGAAAGTGTCTTCATTTGGCACGGTTTGGTTCAGGTAGTCCCTTAACTTTGGGTGATCAGGTTTCTCCAGCAGGATGTTCAGCACCATGAAAGCCTCCATGAGGGAAAATGACACCTCTAGCCTTGCCAAGCTGCTTTCCATGGTTCTTTTAAAAAGTGAGGACACAGTCGCTTATTTCTTGCTCTGACCTCCAGCCTCTGCAACAGCCTTTTGCTTCGTGTATGCCTCAGACTCTGAGTCGATTTGTGCTGGTTTTCCTCAGTGCATCTAGAGTCGCAGTGCAGGTGGTACAGAGCAGTCTGCCTTCATCTATGTGCAAGGCCCCTGCAGGATACTGTCTTACACAGTGTAGTTCTGAAACTTATTTGGCCATCTGGGACGGTGTTCCCTTTAAGCTGCACAGATGTGACTGACAGTGTGGCTTGAGCGTGCCTGTGTGGCTGCGCACACCACGCAGCTTAGAGGGAATGCAGGTCTGGGAGGGTTTCTTCTCAGTCGCCATGCTGAAGAATCCTCCTCTGGCTGTAGCATTCTGTACAAGCACTGTTGTACCAGCATTCCTGTGGCTACTTTCAAAAGCTGGTGCCAGAACCTTTCCACTTACCTGTCTGTCTCCAGACTGGCTTCTGAACTGACCCTACCTCACAGGCTCAACTTCTGATTTGCCCCCTTCCCCCCACCTCCCCACTTCAGGACTGCAGGGCTTCCTGCCCTTTTCTCTGCTTGTAGCTTTGTGTTTTGCAGCCGTCTTTCATGGAGCCTGCCCAATTTCTTGTTTTCCGTGAAAATCACGCAATCATGAATTTGATAGGTTCTTATCCATAGTGGCACTTATCCAGCTTCTCCCTGAGCCTGTTGTTGTAACTGCATTCCAAAGTATTTTTGGTTGCTCCCCTTCCAGACTGTTTATTTGATGAGGCATTGCCTCCACATGAGAAACACTGAGTGGAGTCTTTTATTATTCATGGGCTGTTGCTGAGGCCCCAAGTCCACACTGAATGCCACTCTAAAGTGTTTAATGTCAACAAGCTGTTCATGTTCAGGGCCATGAGATTGAATAGATATATCATCAAAAATTCTCCCGAGATCAGGAGATGCCAATCTACTTTGATAATTTCTGAGGCTGTTTCAGTGGCTGCAATACTACCTATGATGCTTACCTAAGGCATGGTATTGAGACCCATCAGTGCTTTCTGTGCGGTTAGAGTGCTTTGTCAAGTTCTAAACCCGTTCTCTGTAAGTTATCACTGCAGCGTTCAAGTGGTTCATAAAGAGACCATGACTGAAGTTGATTCAGAAGAGTTGTAAAGCATTTATTTTATTTATTTATTTATTTATTTTTTATACACTTAAACTATCTCCACTGAAGAGGTGCAATCAAATATTCCTCAGATGAGGAGTCCTCGGTATTTTAAGAAGTTGATTGATTTTTTTAGTTGGTATCTGCCTGGCCTGTAATAGCCATTTGGCCAGGAATGCCTGTCAGAATTTTGGGCCTGATGTTGGTTTGGGTGTAACGGGTTTACTATTCTCCAGTTTTCCCTTTATTTTGTGGAACAGCAGGCTTTCCTGGTTGAAGGATAGTGTGATAGTTGTTCTTGAGTCCTTAGTGTTTATCTTTGGCAACAAATTCAAACTAGATCATGAATAGGTGGTCCAACTAGTACCTCTCTATTCCACATAAAACTTGACTTAACATAAAGACAGAGTTCATTTGACAGCTACTTATGAAATAGAGGTAAATCTTCAGCATCTCTTGTCAGATTCATGGAAAGTTTCATGCTTTCAGAAGTTAGGTTAAAAAGCTAACCATGAAATATATTATTTTCTCATCTTGGGATCACAGGTTTTAAAGAGATTTTTTGGGAAACAAACTGTAGGGTGTTCTTTTTTTTTGTACTGTTAGTATTTTTAAAGTGATATTTGAAAGTGTAGGTTAGAGAATTAAAATATAAATCTATTTAGCCCACAGTAGAGGTGTACTGATAAAGACTTTTTGGCCGATAGTCGACTATTAATGAGCCATATTGGCTGGTACTGATCTGATTGCTGATATGCAGCCTGGCAGTCTGTTGGGAAAGGAACAGAGGGTGTGGGGGAGCAGGGGGTGTGGGGGACAGATCAAGTCCCTTGCGGTGAGGGAGAGAGTGGGGCTGTGGCAGGGGAGGTGCTGCCCAGCTGGGGTGGGACGGAGCTGTATCTTGTCCAGGGACTCCTGCCACTGCGTACACCCCTGGGAGAGGCATGGGGGATTTGTGTGTGGGGCAAGGGCAGGCTGCCACTGCACGCTCTGCATGCTGCATCAGGCTCTTCCTTGTAGAGGGCCTGGGTCATGGCTGCACTTGGACCAGGTGACAGTGGCATTGGGAAGGGAGGTTGTGGGGAGCAGGGGGTTCACAGCTACCCAAAAATTTGCTGTAGCCCCCCTCCCACCGCTGCCCACCCCAAACACAGCCTGGGCCCAGCCCCCCCCACTGGGAAGAGCCTGGCACAGCGCCAGTCCCAAGCACACAGCGGCAACCTGCTCTTGCCCCACACAGAGATCTGGGGGGCACTTGCTCCCCATGCCTTCCCCAAGGGTACGTGGAGCAGCGGGGGCTTGTCCCCCCCCCCCCCCCCCCCTCCCCCTCACAA
>NW_005842223.1:701499-702482 GCF_000455745.1 Alligator sinensis
CTGCCCTGCACCCAGCCCTGGCTGCGCAGCACCTGCCCATGCCCCAGCCCCACTCTCTCCCCCATGACGGGGGCTTTGATCTGCCCCCACACACCTTTCCTCCCTCCCTGCCTTCCCCCTCAGCAGACTTACTGACCAGATGCTGCTCTCCAAACTACCGTGGCCATTGTGGTTGTGTGTATGGGCATTTTTTGGCAACATTATTGGCCATATCAACCAAAAAAAGGATGATTCCTGATATCAAATTTGCTTTTATTGGTGCTGATACAATATAGATTGATGTATTGGTGCACTTCTTGCTCACAGTGCAGAGATAGAAGTAACTTAGCTTGCATCTTTGTTCTTTTTTGTGGTAAAAGCATTTTATGAGTTTTAATTTTTCTTTTTGCAGATGTGTAAGATCATCCTGTCTGGCATTTCTATGTCATCTGTGTGTTCACATCTGCATTCTTTTCATATATATTTTGTGGATGTTATTCTTCCTACTACCAAAGTTATTGTAGCATTAATGCACTACTTTATTTATATTTACTTTTGAAAGTGATATGTTTAATGAATGCAGTGTCCTAAACACTTCAGTTTTATTTTGAATATTTAATAATGATTCACTTCAACATTTAGGTTGATCTAGATGGGAGAAACATGAGCTAAGTGAAAGCAGAATGAGTGACCAAACGCATACAACATGTGCTACATTTAGCGATATGGTTAGAAAAAAGTAATTGTTAAACATGAGATTTATTTTGGCAGTGGCTTTATTAACTTGTGTGAGAATTCTACCCAGCAGTAAATCTGCATTGTTGGTCTTGATTTTTTCCTTGATCATCTCCAGATACTTGGAGGGCTGCCCATGGTTCCAACCTGTTGCTGTCCTCTCAAAATAGGTTAGGGAAGTATTAGTTTCATAGACTTCATAGATTTCTAGAGTTGGAAGGGACCTGGTAAATCATCGGGTCGGACTGCCTGCTCCAGGCAGGAAAGAG
>NW_005842223.1:702513-717183 GCF_000455745.1 Alligator sinensis
GGGGTTAGGTACCCCCAGCCAGATGCCTGTCCAACCTCATCTTGATCACCTTCAGGGTAGGGGAAAGCACCACCTCCCTTGGAAGCCTGTTCCATATTTTGGCAACCCTTACTATAAAGAATTTCTTCCTTATGTCCAATCTAAATCTGTTCTTCTTCAGTTTGTGACCATTATTCCTGGTAACGCCAAGGGGCACCCTGGTAAACAGTGTGTCCCCTATTCCCTGCTGGCCCCCACCCCAATGAGTTTGTAGGCAGCCACAAAATCGCCTCTCAGCCTTCTCTTGTGGAGGCTGAAGAGATTCAGAGCGCTCAGTCTGTCTTCATAGGGTCTTAACTGCAGGCCCTCAATCATGTGAGTAGCCCTCCTCTGAACCCTCTCAAGGTTGTCCGCATCCCTCTTGAAGTGGATGCAGTACTCGATCTGCACCAATACTGCATAGAAGGGAATTTTCACTTCCCTAGACCTGCTCATGATACTCCTGCTGATGCAAGAAAGAGTGCGGTTAAGCTTGCTCATTACCTTGTCATACTGGCGACTCATGTTCATTTTAGACTCCGAGATCTCTTTCCCCCTGTTGTGGTGCTCGGAATGGTACCCCCCAGTCTATAGGTGTGTTGGAGAGTCTTTCGCCCCAGGTGCAACACCTTGCATTTATCCTTGTTGAATTGCATCCTATTCTGATCTGCCCACTTTCCCAGTCTGTTCAAATCTGCCTGAATTTGCTCCCTGCCCTCCAGTGTGTTTACTTTGTCCCATAGTTTAGAGTCATCTGCGAACTTGGACAAGGTGCTTTCAACACCTTCATCCAAACTGCTGATGAAGATATTAAACAGTACTGGTCCAAGGACAGAGCCTTGGGGGACACCACTGCCCACATCCCTCCAGGGAGAAACCAACCTATCCACCACCACTCTGGGTGCATCCCATAAGCCAGTTTTTCACCCACCTTACTGTGAAAAAATCCACATCACAGCTACTCAGTTTGTTCATAAGAGTTTGTTGTCCTCTTGCTGTATCAGACATTCAGAAAAGCATTTGGGGGCTCCTAGCTTTATTAAGAGCCATCCAGGGGGCACGTGCTCCCCATGCCTTCCCCAGGGGTATGTGCAGTGACAGGAGCTGTGTCGTGTCCCGTCCCGTGTCCCCGTGGTTCCCCCCCCCGACCAGCCACAGCTCTGCCCTGGCTGTGCAGTGCCTGCCTCTGCCCCAGCCCAACTCTCTCCCTCACCACTGGGGGTGGGGCTTCGATCTGCAGTTACAGACTGGAGCCCAGCACTGTCGTGCCCTGCCTTGCCCTTCCCTCCCCATCTCTGCTCTGCTCTGGGCCAGATGCAGTGTCTTCTGTTGCTACAGCTGTTGCAGGGCAAGGTGCAAGGCGACTCCCCTGGGCCTGCTGCCCAGTCTCATGGCATGTACACACCTGCCCCGTCCGTGCCCTGACCTAGGCTTGGATAGGGCCCACGTGCTTGACCGGCTTGTTGTGAGGCGTTGCTTGGGGGGGCAGGGGGAGTGCTCGAGTCCCCACTGCACCTCAGGGGGCTGAAAGTGCTAGTAATCCCCAGGTCCTGGGCAGAGTTGAGCAGCCCTACATGAGCCAGGGTGGGGGTTGCCATACCGCTTAATCATTTAACCTGTAAGCAGACTTTGACTTGGTTAGGAAACTCATGGGCAGGATCCCCCAGGGAAGCTAGTCTGAGGGAGTCCAGGAGAGCTGGTTTGAAAGAAGCCCAGCCCCCACACTGGGAAGAGCAAGACGCAGCTCTGGCCCTAGCCTGCAGTGGCAGCCTGCCCTGCCCCGCATGCAGATCCGGGGGCACACCCCACACCTGCCCCCCTGGGATGTGTGCAGATCGACACTGCCTGGCACTGGTCTTCATGCTGCAGGGCTGCGCTCCTGGCTGCATGCATGCACATGGCATTTATTGGTCACATTATTAGCCACATAAGCCAAAAAAAGCCAATTGCCAATGCTCTCAATTTTTCTTATATTGGTGCTGATCCAATATGGGACCGAATTACAAGTGCACTGATACAGAATAGGGAGGAGTGTAAGAGCATTGCCTGGGCATGCAGGGATGAAGTCAGGAAGACCAAAGTGCAGTTGGAGTTGCAGCTAGCAAGGGATGTGAAGGGGTAACAAGAAGGGTTTCTGCAAGTATGCCAGTAGCAAGAGGAGAATCAGGGAAAGTGTGGGTCCCTTACTGAATGGGGGAGGCAGCCTTTTCTGCCTCCTGTCACGAGGTTGAAGTGCTCAATGCTGCCTTCACCTCAGTCTCCACAGGTGAGGTCATCTCCCAGACTACTACACCAGGCAGCCCAGTTTGGGAGGAGGTGAGCCATATACCTTCCTTTTACTTTCTCAGTTGTGAAAGAACAGGTTAGGGACTCTTTAGAAAAGCTGGACATATACAAGTCCATGGGGCTGGACAGGATGCACCCAAGGGTGTTGAAGGAGTTGGCTGATGAGATTGCAAAGCCATTGGCCATCATCTTTGAAAACCCGTGGTGATCAGGAGAGATCCCACATGATTGGAAAAGGGAAAACAAGGTGCCTATATTTAAGAAAGGGAAAAAGGAGGATCCAGGGACCTACAGACCAGTCAGCCTCACCTAAGTCCCTGTAGAAATCATGGAGCAAATCCTCAAGGAATCCATTTTTAAGCACTTGGAGCAGAAAGTGATTAGGAACAGTTAGGCATGACTTGCCCTTGGTGAATCCATGTTAACCAACCTGATTGCCTTCTATGACAAGGTGACTGATTCTGTGGATGTAGAAGACTGGAGGATGTGATGTACCTTGATTTTAGCAAGGCTTTTGATATGGTCTCCCAGGCAAGCTAAGGAAGTATGGGCTGGATGAATGGACTGTAAGGTGGATAGAAAACTGGCTGAAGCATTGGGTTCAGAGAATAGTAATCAGTGGCAGGGGCGCCGCGTAGGGGATGCACGCAGGTGCACGTGCACCCCCCTGAGCGTAGCGGTGCACCCCCTACAAAAAGGCGTTGCCAGTGGTGGCTGTGGGTGGTTGCTGACCCTTGGTCGGCACTCACCAACCCCCCCACCACCGACAGTGCCAGCAGTGTCTGTGGGAGCTCCCCTGCTTGCCGCAGCTGCTGTGCTCCTGCAGCCACTGTGCCCCCCCGCAGCTACCAGGGGAATGATCAATGGCTTAAAGTCTAGTTGGCAGCTGGTATCAAGTGGAATGCCCCAGGAGTTGCTTTTTTATAGCTTGGACGAGCAGAATGTACATACTATCCTCATCCAGAATGACCGCTGGTGAGCTGCTTCCCTTGTAACTACTTCCATTCAGGTCTCCTTAAGAAAGCATCTCCACTACTACCATAATCTGAAGGACAAGGGAGCTGTAAAGGAGCTATGGCTCATTTTCATCTTGCTGGTGAAGCACCTGTCATTCTTCTAAGCCATCCTAGCTCTGGTTAAGACATCTTTTAACTCAAGTTTAGAGAGATTTATATGTGAGCAGGAGCAAAATTTGACCTGTACGTGTTTCATAATTGGTAGGGTCGGAAAGGACCTGAGGAGATCATCTAGTCCGACCCCCTGCCACGTCAGGAAGGAGTACTGGGGTCAAACGACCCTGGCCAGATGCTTGTCCAGCCTTTTTTTTTTTTTAAAGACCCCCAGGATAGGAGCCAGCACCACTTTTGGAAGTTGGTTCCAGGTCCTAGCTGCCCTGACAGTGAAATAGCACCTCCTAATGTTTAGCCTGAAACTACCCTCCGCTAGCTTGTGTCCGTTGTTTCTAGTCACTCCTGGGAGTGCTCGGGGGAACAGGGACTCTCCCAATGCCTGCTGGTTCCCCCTGACTAGTTTGTAGACTGCCACTAGATCCCCTCTCAGCCTTCTCTTTTGGAGGCTGAACAGGTTCAGGTCCCTCAGCCTCTCCTCTTAGGGCCTCATAGGGCCTGGATTTACCTGCTGACCCCTGATCACATGTGGCCCTCCTTTGGACCCTCTCCATATTGGCCACATCCCTCCTGAAGTGCGGCACCCAGAACTGGACACAGTACTCCAGCTGTGGCCTGACATCACATGAAGCCAACAATACAGCTGCCTCCTGCTGCCTCATGCTGGTAAGTCAGGGGGGGCAGATCAGTGCCCTCTGCAGTGAGGGAAGGGGCAGGCGCTGCCCAGAAGTGGGGGGGCTCCCACCACTGCTTGCACCCCAGAAGGGCATGAAGGGGGACTGGCATGTGCCCCCCCCCGGATGTGCGTGGGGTGGTGCGGGTTGCAGCCAGGGCTGTGCAGGGCTCTTTTCAGCAGGGGCTGGGAGGATGCTGCAACCACCCCAAATTTTGCCGCCGTTCCACTTCCAGCATCACCATCACCAGCCACGCAGCGCAGCCCCAGCTCAATACCCTGCCTCCACTCGCGCCGGGAAGAGCTGTGGCCGTACCTGGCAGCGGTGGCACTGGGAGCAGAGCAGCAGTGAAATTTGGAGTAGATGCAGCATCCTTCTAGTGCTGGCGGCAGCTGCTGTGAGCCCAGCCCCTGCTGAGAAGAGCCCTGCGTAGCCCCGGCTGCAGCCCGCCACGCCCCACGCAGATCAGCAAGTGGGAGCAAGTAGCAACGGGAGCCACCTCTTTGAGCCGCGGCTCCGTCCCCACTGTGCCTTCCCCTGCCCCCTTCCTCACCTGGGGGGCATTGATCTGGCCCCCACCATGCTCCTTTGCTCCCCCCTCCCCTTCTACCACACTGGATTCACCAGCTGGAGGCAGCTCTCCAAGCTGCCTGAGTGCTGCGCTGTGGCTGCGCACAGCACGGGCATTTATTGGCTAAATTATCGGCCCCCATTCGGTCAGTGTCTGATACAGCCGCTTTCTTTATATCGGTACTGATCCAATATCAGACCAATGTATCAGAGCACCTCTAACCATTACCTTCATAGTTTTGTGTGGATAGAAGGGAGATTAAAGGCAATGGCTCAGTAAGAGCCCAGACCGAGTGAAGACAACCTAAACATTGACACTTTCTTTTAATTACTCTAGTATTTTATATTTGAGGATAAATATACGATACTCAATTAACTGTACACTAGGTAATGCTTTGGCTACAAAGAAGAACAAAGGGTGTGTTAGTTGTGTTTTTGTTCACAAGTAGTTTTCTGGTGTTTAGTGTGTGGATTTAGAACTTGGATTACCTTGCATATTCTTGGAGGAAAGCAAGAAAAGAGTAAAATCTGTTCCCTGACTGCCTCCATGTAGTGTAACAAGTGTTCTTTAATAGCAGTACCTTTTGTAATTCATTAATTTGTGATTAATGTGAATGAATGTAATCCCTATGTGGTACCAATTGAAATATATGTTTAGATGTGCTTTTTCTTTTTTAAATTACTGTTTTATATATATTTTGTGAAGTAGAGGGGGATCAGCATCTACACTATACATTAAATGTTCTAATTTTTTGCGGGGCTAATTTAGTTTGTCAAACCTCCTTTAGATGTAAATTGCCTTTGAGCACATAGTACCTTTGACATTTGGTATTTTTTTTGTCATGCTGTACAATCTGTAAAATTTTTATTTTTAGTTTCATATTTAAATCATGGAAATTGTATCATTAAAAGTTTAAAAACGCTTTACTTGTTTTCCAGTGTTTTATACATGTGTACTTTAGTTTATTTCAGACATAGAAATCCAGCTTTTTAATTTCTGGAATTTCATGGTAATTTCTTGAGTAATCAGAGAAGTAATTACTGGAACTGAAGTTGCATGAGCATTTTTATTTTAACTATATCTTCTAATAGCATATAACTTTTAGTGATCTTTACTTTTTGGGGCTTAAAGTTTGTATATTTGGTTTCTGATCGTTTGTTTTGGAGCAGGATATTAGTACCGAAGGGGGGAATATTTCTCATTATCAAAATACACTTGCAATCTTTGTCTTAAATATCTGAATTGCAGAAAAATTTGGAAGCAGACCTATCTAGGGCATATTAAAACTGGCAAAAATGTTTTTATTGATTATTCTAGTAATAATTAGTTTTGAAGGGAGGATTGCACCCTGTGTAGACATAATTGAGCTAGTTTGGATGCTGATAGTAGTAGGGTTAGAAAGCTGGTCGTTTGATTACATATTATTTGACTGCGGTCAAAAATTGTGAAAAATTCCATGAGCAGCCAAAAACTGCTTCCAGTTTGAGGACTGCTTAAAAGTGTTGACACTGGACTGTACCCCTTCTGCTTGCTGGCAGGGGGAGAGAAACTACCAGTCTTTTTGAAGCCGTACTTCTGATCCTCCATGCTTCTATTCTGGTGAAAAAAAATCAGTTTACCCACTTAAAACAGACACCCAAGTTTTGGAAGGCTGATTTTTGGGAGAAACTATATGGCATGCAAGTATATATGGGAATGAAATTTTCTTGCTACTGTAAGTGTCCTAAGATGCAGGTTAGTTAGCTTCATTAAGCATGTCTCTTCCTGGATTAGTTGGTCAGCTCTGTGAAAAGGAATGCTCTTATTGTATAATCTAGGTGTCTGTAACAGATCTACAGTTTGTGAGCTGGAATAGTAGTCCTATCTCTTCTGTATCAGTTGGGTATGATACTGAGGACAAGGCTCCCGGTCACCTCGGGGCGTTTTTCCTTGGTGTCCTTCGCGCGCGTCTCCGGGCAGAGCACCACTGGGCAGTAGCTGCCGGCAAGCTAAAGCAGTTCGTCAGCCGGTGGGCGCTGTTCGGGGTGCTCTGCTCACTGACCCCCGGGGGAGCACTTGTTTTGAACCTTTGACCCCACACGCACACCCTGTTTTCTTTTCAGTTGTCCCACGCAATGTTTTTGATAAATGTTGATTTACCAAATTTTTGAGTGGCGGCCCCTGAAGAATGTTTCATCTAGTTCCTGTCAAGTCACCTGTCCGGTCACCCGCCGGACGCCGGTACAGCCATCGGCCACCCGACTGGGGTGGCCCTAAGATGCATCCGGACATTTATTTCCTATCAATAGTACCCTCCTCTAGACTTCCAGTAGGGCCTAATGTCGCCAGGATGTTTTGGCTGTATCCTTGTGTCTCTTCAGCTGTTCAGTCTCCTTTGATGCACCCACATACAGAGGACCTTTTGCTAGCATTCTTCATGAGGGGGAAATTTCTAATTGCTTGCCTTCACTAGGAGAAAAACACTTAAATATATTACCATTCTGATGAGGGAAAAGCAGTTTGTAGTCTTCATGTGAGTTAGTAGGTTAAGGGAGCAATAGGCTTCTTTCAAAGAGTTTACCTTAATGTAAAAATTATGAATCACTTTGTTTTCACTAGGTTTTTACTCCTTGTTGGTAGCTAACAAGAAAAACTTTTCTTTATCATGAATGCACATAAAGAGATCTTTGGGTAAGTCTTGGATATTAGCTCTGGCCAGTCTAGGATATGTACCAAATGCAGTTTGGGTCCTAGAGTATGTGCATGCACAAGATCTGGCATGGGGAGAGCAGGGGGGAAGGGGTATGTGGGCCTGATTACAGCCCATGGACCAACATGCCATTTGTCCGGTCCATGAACTTGCCCCATACAACTTGTCCAGCCCATAGTGAACAGATGACTCTGACACCCCTGTTTTAAATCAAATTCTTAATACAGTTTTTCCTTTAGCATATGCATCTGCCAGCTTTGGCTCATAGGTCATTGCTTCTAGCAGTTGCAGACAAGAACAAACTCCACTATGCTGATGAATTTGAATTTGTCCTTTGTAACAAGTGGGCATCCGGGGACTGGTTGAGTCGCTGGCCCATCCACTTGTCTCTGGGCTAACTGCCCACCAACCTTACCTGCCATGCCTTTGATAATATTATTGAAAGTTGATAACAAGGCAGGAGGCTGCCCATTTACTTACCCTGATGCCAAGGCTCTGACCTAGCCTATACCATATCCCATGCCTTACAAATGGCAGCCATGGCCTAACACCTGGCCTGTAGCTTGTTTGGCATAACACTCAGCCTCTATGCATGTGCCCTCACACTGGGACATGTGCTCCAATGCCTCAAGTTGGGACACTCACTCCCATGCCCTCACACTGGAGCTTACAAACTCTTTGCCCTCACACTGAGCTCTCATTCAATCATTTGGGGCTCCCAGCCCCCTTTCCCTTGGGCTTCCAGCCCAGCACAGGACCCTCCTGGTCCCTTCATGCCCCAACACTGGGGCCTCGGTCCCTTGCCTGGCCCTGGGTCTCAGTCCCCTGCCTGGCCCTGGGCCCAGGAATTTCACACCTAGCTCCCTCATAGGCTTAGGGCCTCACCCCGCTGGAGCCTCACACCCAGCTCCCTTAGTGCAGTGGTTCTCAACTTTTTGCACCTTGCGTCCCACCTATGTAAGGTCAAAAAATCCTGGTCCCACCAGTTGGGGGGGTGGTCCCCACAGAGGCCAGTCAAAGAGCAGTGGGGGGTCCCCCAGCAGCCGATCAAAGCACGCAAAAGCTAAACCAGAAGTCCTGCCGTGCCGTCAGGTGAGAAACGCTGCCTTATTGTGCCTCAAGCCTTGCTGTGGACCTTGGATGTTTCTGGGCCCTTCACATGGCCAGAACCCTGCCTCAGGCTCCACATAGTAACCTGCGCAGAGATTGTGGGGTGGAAAAAACTTTCCAGAAAACTTTCCAGTGCTTTATTTTTCCATGGAAAATTTTCCATTTCTAAAAATATTGTTTCATAAAATTAATTAGTAACAATGAATGAAATACCAGTACAATATTAGGCAAGATTTTTAGTTTCAAAGTTGTAATTAATGTTTTTCAGGTGATTATACCTAGGAAGTGTGTGAGAGCATACATATATGATTTTTTGATTTGTAAACAGGAGGGTAAATACACTTGCATAACAATCAAAACAAAAAATCAAGTTATGCATTTGCCTAATTGACTGTGCAGGTCAAATCAAGAGCAAATGAATGCACCACTAAGCTTGTTTCTATTTCTCAAAATCTCTTGGTTCTAGAGAATCAGTTAGAAGCACAATTAGTGAAGAAGATGCAGCGTGATAAGTTGCCCTTGCCCATAGACTCATTGGTAAAACCATTCTTTAGCAAAAGAGAATGTGGTTCAAGTAGTTTTGAATCAGATTTGCCTCAAGCTGATTCTGAAATGGAACTAATAAGTAGTGCAAGTGATTCTGCAGATAGTGACAGTGAAACGAGGTGCTGCAATGATCTCAATGGAAGAGTTAAACTCTATTGAAGTAGATGAGTGGACACCCATGACATGCACAGTTCTTTGGGTGTGCATGCTATTGTGTATTGTCTTTACATTTTTACAAGTATTCTAGTAAAAATTATTTTTTTCCACATAAAGTTTGAATATAACAAACCACATTAAGTGTGCTATATTTAATCTTTTTCCTAATCAAATATTTTAGTTCAAATACTTGTGGCTATTGGGACATAAACTTATATTTAATAAACACAACTAGAAAAGCACCCCTATGTTAATTTTATTAAATATAAATACAATGTTAAAAATAAGCATGCTAAATCAGATCACTCTCTATTTAGGGCACCGGAAAATTTTCCAATTCAGAATTTTTTAGAAAACCCACATCTCTGAGCCTGCGCCCTTGCTTTGTCTTCAGGGTGTGCTTCCCTAGCCTTTTACCTCCATGGGGTAACCTGGAAGGCAGCAGGGACTGGGGTTTTCTGGTGCCTCATACCGCCCTTCACTAGGGAGGCAACTGATGTGGCATTTCCTGTAAGCTGACCTGCCAGAAGCAGCCCCACCGCACCATCCTACCCCAATAGGGTGTAGTTTTAGATCATGCCCCAGGGCCAGGAGCCTCCACCATCCCCATACCTCCTACCCTGTACCTCCAAGATGGCATGAAAAGCATCTCCAACCAGGAGGTTTTCTTCTCACGGCTGCTAGCAGCAAACTGCTGGCTTCACTGCTCAGAGCCCTGTTCTTATAACAATAAGCTGGGCCCTATTCCCAATCAGTCAAGTGTGTCTGATTGGGAGTGCAGCCACCTGCAGGCTGCTCTGCTGCCTGCCCATGCTCCTGTGAGTAACAGAGCACTTGTGGTAAATCTAGAGGATTTACAAATGGAATGTTTGAATTTTTCTCTCCCTCAACAGGTTGAGCATGATCATCTGACTTCTATAATTTTTTGATTCAAAATTCTAATAAGTTGGGTGTAATTTCAGTCTTGCTTTTTTTTCCAGACATTATTTCTGTACTGTTACATCAGGGATTTCAAACAGGAGCTCCACAGACTATGCATCTTGCTGGCAGGCTCTTGGAAATTGGGGGATGTAGCCAGGGTGGAGCAGCCTGCTGCAGAATCTGTGGCCCTTGGGCTACAGTGAACTCAGTAATCTGCAGCAGGAGGGCAGGGGAGAGCTGATATTGTCCTGGGTGGCTTATGTCCATTTTGCCTGTCATCCCAGCTGCATTTTTCCTTCTTAGTTGCTTGTGTTGCCACTGCTGCATGCCCCATGCCAGAGCTGAAGCTGCTGTTGCTACCATAGCACAGGGTGCACAGCTGGAGCTGCTGCTGCCACTGCCACTACATGTCCTGGGCTGGATCAACTTGTAAGGAGCCCTGTAGTGTGGATCTAGCCCAGGGCACAAAGTTAATTTGACACCCCTTTCTATGTGGTTCTTACCCCCAGACTGGTGCAGAATCCAGGGAAATCAGCAAGGAATTTGGGTCCAGCTTGTGATGGAAGGCCTTTGCCAATCCTGCTAGAAATAATTACTTTTTTTTTTTTTTCTTGCATACACTCCCCTTCCCCCAACCCCTTATTTTGGGAAGGCAGAAGGTTGAAAGAAATATTCCCCCCACCCTGCCCCAAGTCACGGCTGAATACATACAGCATGGAGCCAGGGCAGAGCATACTTTTCATCATCACTCATTTTCCTTGTAAGCTGTGTGAGCAGTTGAGTGCTGAATTGACAGCAGCTTTTGGCTGCCCATCCACAGTCTGCTGCTGCCTATTTGGCAGCATCTGTGAAGGGATTAAAGTTTGAACTGCAGAGTTTACAGAGAGAGAATGAGTGACACCTGAGTACCAGACTCCAACTCTCTTACATGCAGCCAGAACCTAGCATAAACCAGCTTCTGGCAACCATTGTAGTGTCCCCAGGCCTCCATTCTGGTAGGGAAGTTGGTTTCCTTCTTGAAAGCATGCACCCCAATTTAGGAGGATTAATTAGAGGGGGTAGGAGAGGGGGAAATGATGCATATGGCATGCAAGTGAATACAGTAATTGAAGTACCCTCTCTCACTCCTTCATATCTTCCCCATTCTTATTTCTGTGGAAAGACTGGCCTTAAAGTTAAGGTGTTAACCTGGAATTTGGGAGACCTTGTTTCAGTTCCTGGTTGCAACTACTATAAAGATTCCTCTTTACATGGTTTGATTGATTTGTCTGTCGCAGCTTTCTATGTATAAAGCGGGGCTAATGATGGTATACAGGAAACCCTCGCTATTCGCGAGTTTGGCATTCATGGTTTCAGATATTCATGAATGCCAAACCCACATTTTAAATGCACGTTATACCCTTACAGGAGCTCCTCAGGAGCTCTGCACTTGCTACCACCATTGCCATGAGAGCTGTCTTAGAGCCAAATTGCATGTGCCTTCTTGAGCCTTGCGAGTTTTCACCTGACTTAGTAGGTGCTACTGGCCACTCACTCTACTTGAAAAGAGCAGGGTAGTTCGGCTCCAGCACAATTGGGCCCTCTGCTCTTTGTGTTTCCTCATTTTAAGACACCCTGTCCCCAATTTTTAGCAGCTAATTTTTGGGAAAATAGTGTGCATGTATTACTTAAGTAAATATGGTAATGAATAATCAGTTAGCTTGTTTTTAGAGTCACAAGTGATTTTCTTCAGTATCTAAAAGTAATAAAATCTGACTTCAGGTAAAATTTAGGAATTTTCCTAACAGTATAGGTTTTCTCTTATGGGAACTTGAAGTTGACAGGCAATTTTTAAGTTGAAGGATAAAAGGTGCAATTGTCTTGAAGTATAATTGTGTAGTAAAATGTACACATGACGTTTAGATAAAAGAAATTTGGACAATAATATTTGAAAAATAGAGACTTGCATCTAGCAAGAAATTGTTTACGTATATCCCAGGTCAGTGGAGTTAAGAAAGTAATATCAATGAATAATGGAAGACACAGCAACTTTAATTACACAGAGTATTTGTAAAATAGAAAATTTAGGTTTCAATGATAAATGTATAGGCTTGACTGTCTATTTAAACATGCAGTTCATGTCTTAGTGTCGTTAATACCATGATCTGTGTCACAAAACTTGTGACAGGTTTCCATGTCTCATTTGTGTCAAAAACTGTTGATTTCTCAGTAAGGACATCATAATTACAAGGGTTTTAAAAAGGAGTGAGGAACTGGGTTAGACTAGACACAGAGAGTCTCTATCATAAACTGTAATTACAAAGCTAAAATTCCTAAAGTTTCAGTATTATTTTTTACAGACTACATTTTTCACAAAATTTGCATGTGAAATTCAGGTTTTCTTGACAAAGCACATACACAGCAAAATAATTGTTCAGGAGTGTTTGGTAGTTCTTCATAAATAATTGCTTGTGTTAGTTACTCTGCTCTTGAGAAGCAATACTTTTTGTAGCTATTTTATCCAGACTAGCCAGTATCTAGTCTAGATAGTCTTTAAATTTGGGGGTTTTCTTTTCCTTTATTTATTTTTTATTTTTTGCATATTAGTGCAGAATGGAAAGTTTCCATAGCAGTTGTAGATCTATTTGTAGGAATGGCTTCTCACCATGGAATTCAGGTGACTCTTCAGTCAGTCCTTGGGCTATTCTCACTTTGCTGCATTGCAGTTTTATAGATACTCTGAGCTACGGTACCATACGTCTTGAACTGCCAGTAGCTTTCCTCCTTTCAGAGGAGGAAGTATAGCATGCCTACAGTATATTTCAGTATTGCACTTTTATTTGAAAAAAAGGTTTGGATCTATTTGGAGACAGTAGCAGGGTATTTTTGAACCAGTGCTATTAGTCTGCTCCCAATCAGAACATTTGACAGTAGGGGTTGGCAGCCTGTGGTTCCTGATGGATTCGGCCTATCAAGAACTTGGATCAGTCTGCGGAAAGTCTGACCATAGTGTGCAGCTGTGCAGAGCTGCCTGTCCTTTCTACAGTACCCTCCTTCGCAGCCCTTTGCTGCTTTTTTGTGCCTGTGCTTACCTTGCTGGAGGGGGTCTGGGTATCGGCAGCGAGGGAAGAATAGGCAGCTTGAGTTCTCCAGGGAGAAAAGATTTTTTTCTGCCCGCAACAGAGATCTGGGTTGCAAGCTCCTGCCTAGAGCTGCAAGATGTTGCTGACCCCTGCTTTTCAGTGAAGTCATTCGGAGCCATTGTGACTTGTCTACTGATAGCAGAGCCTTAAAACTGGAAAGTTTTAGGTCCAGGAAAATGTAATTGACTTCCCCCCTCCTCCCCCCCAACTGAAAGTTCAGCAATTTCTGAGTGTGCTTTATTGCCTGCTGTTGAAGCCTTGTATTGGATTTGTGGCAAACTATAATTTAGTCAGAATTTACAGTAAAGCGATATATCTGAAGACATATTATATTTATTAGAGGTACACCAATGTATCGGTTGCGTATTGCATTGGCACTGAAAAAAGGAAAATTAACTATCATTATTTTTTTTGACCGGTGTAGCTGATAATGTCACTGATAAACGCCACATGCACGCACGCAGCTGCACACGTGCATGTGGCTAGGGATGCAGCCCGGAAACTTGGAGAGCAGTGCCCTGCAGGTAAGTCTTTTGGGGGGGAAGGGGCATGGGGGGGGCAGATTGAGGGCCCCACGGTGAGGGAGGGAATGGGACAGGTGCTGCCCAGCCAGGGCAGTGAATGAGACCCCCAGGAGTAGGACAGAGTCATGGAGAGGAGGGAGAGGCTCCCTGTTGCTGTGTACCCCTGGGGGAGGCATGGGGGGGGCATGCCCCCCCCCCCATTTGTGCGCAGAGTGGAAGTGGGCTGCCCGTTGGGGCCAGGGGCAGTGCCAGCCTCTTCCCGGTGAGGGACATAGGTCGGAGCTGGGCTTGGAGCAGGCAGGAGTGGGGCAGTCTCAGCTGTGTGGGGTAAGCGGGAAGGCAGTGGCGGGGCTGGGAGGGGAGGCTACAGGGGGGCTAAGGCAAATTTTTTGGTAAGTATAGCCCCCCCCACAACCCCCTTAGCACCACCCCTGCTCAGGGCACTCCACTCTGCTGCCTTTCCCTTGGGAGCCCTGCACCAGCCATTATGTCCCCTGCCTGCCCTGCACCATAGGTCTCTTGAGCAAAAGGCAGCAGGGTGCCCTGAACAGGAGCGGTGCTGGGGGTGGGGAAGGGTTGGGAGGAGCTACAGCCATCCCAAAATTTGCCTTAGTCCCCCATAGCCACCCCTCCCAGCACCACCACCACTGTCTGCCTGCCTGCTCCAAGCCTGGCCCCAGTCCAGCCCAGCCCCCCCCACCAGGAAGAGGCTGGTGCCATCCCTGGCTCTGAGCCCAAAGTGGGCACCCTGCCTCCACCCCGTGCACAAATCTGGGAGGGCACATGTCCCCCATGCCTCCCCAGGGGTATGTGCAGCAGCAGGGAGAACCACACCCCCCTGCCTGCGGCTCTGTCCCAGCCCCAGGGTCCCATTTACCACCCTGGCTGGGGCGGGCCCCCCCCCGCCCCCCCCCCCCCTCCCCCCC
>NW_005842223.1:717193-733396 GCF_000455745.1 Alligator sinensis
CACTCCCTCTCTCGCCATGGGGGCCTGCCCCTCATGCCTCTTCCCTCCCCCACACCCCTTCCCCTCCACAGACTTATCTACAAGGCACTTCTCTTCAAGTTGGTGGACTGCATTCCTGTACATAGGCTTTTGGACTGGTATCAGTCAATATGGCTGGTTAATAATTGGCATTTGGTATTGGCCAAGAAAATCTTTATTAGTACACCCCTAATATTTATCATTATTGGCTACACTGTCCAAAAAAAGCTGATAGCTATTAAAATTAATTTTTCTTTTATCAATGCTGATCTGATACAACACTGATATATTGCTGCACCTCTATAATTAACTCCAGAATACCTGGGCTCAGCTTTTTGCACTTTGTTAAGGATCTTATCTAGTTCCTCTGAGTGCCTCCTTGCAATAGCTGGGGCCTAGTCAATTCAGTGGTGGTTTAGAAGCCTGGAAATTGCTTTCTTCTTCATCACATATGCAGTTAAAAAGAGAACAGTTATGGTATAGCAGTGGTACTCAACCCTTTTAAACTCAAGACGCCCTTCAGAAAATGCCAGCTTTTAGCTTTGATTTGTTTGTGACGATGGACAAAATAAGAATAAATCTAACTAGGATTTCTTAGTGGCAAAGAACTTAGAAAGGCCATAGCATGTCAGAATGTTTTTGACACTCTGAATTCCTATTTGATATTTCTGGGTTGATGTTGTTTGCACACCTAACTGCTAATATTGCACAGGACTTCTCTGGTTGAGAATAGCTGTTACAAGGCAGAGTAGGGTCTGAAGGGCCCCTCTGCACGTATCAGTTATTTACATAAAAGTTGTCTATTACAAAGTAAGCAACAGGCAAAAGTTGGGACCAGTGTTATTTGCTTGAGTCAGCTGTTCTTTTGTATGGTATGCATATAGGTGGTGTACAGTTTGATTTAAATTAAAATATAGTTCACCAAAAAGGCAGCAAAATGGTCATAGGCATGGGGTTATTTCATTGTTGTATGATTTAATACCAGTCTTATTTTGTTCTGTTTTTCAAATATTATACTGTATAATCTTTTTCCTAAACAAGCTCTGATTAGGATTTTGCAAACCAATTTCAGTTAGCTGGACTTATTCTAAAAGAAATTTTCAAGGCTCTTGTGAACATTTAAAAAAGGCTAATTTGATGACATTAACAGAGTGATTATCTGTACTTTACAAGGTTGATTTGGTGATTGTAAAATAGAGCAGAGTTGTTTACTGGTGTTCAGTGAGAAAATACATACTTGATCTTTTGCCTCTTCATAACATATCATTCCACTTAATATTATTTTAAATTTGATTACTGAGGCAGTGATATATTAAAGGATTTTCCCACTCGTATATTTTTGTTCCATGTGCTGTGTGCTATATTAAATGATTCCTCGTCACTGGTTTAAGTCTGTTTCTATTCAGTCTGCAAAGTTGTACATCTTTGGAAATGAGTCCAAATTTTCTGGCAATGCAGAACTTGCCTTAGAATTATTATACTAGATTGGAAAATGGCATTTAAAATATAAAAAAAAAAAAATAGATATATAATATATAGTGAGGGGTTAATATTCCGCAATGGCCTCCTCACCGAATGAGTTTTTCCTCTACAAGGAAAACATCTTTCATAATTATAATTTGTTAATTTTGTTTTTTATATACCATAGGATATGTTTTGGAGTTGCAGACAGAGTATCTTTGATGAAATGAAGAAGAAATTTTCACAGGTAGACAGCTGAAGCCACCTTTTTAAAGTGATAACCAAGATACTTAGTAACAGCATGGTACACTTGTTTTTGTTTACTTGTTAATATAAGCATGAATTCCTTAAATTCTTTCTGCATGTTTTTGAATTTCAAAAAATATTCTTTACATGCAGTTCTAACAATAGAAGCTTTGAAATATTCAGCTTCAAGTGTTACAATTATGAATTGTTCCTTACAAGCATTTAGCCTTGTGGGGGTTTTTAGTTCTTTTTTAACTGCAAAGAATTAAAAGCATGGCTATGATACTTTGGAACCATATAATTAATGAATGATTAAAATTTAAAAGCATGGTGTTTTATATGCTGACAATCATACAGGGTCTTACATCTATCAGAACCATTTGGAAATGTATGGCCCTAAATGTTGACTTTACAATGTACTTATCAACAAGCCAGAAGCGTATACTTAGATTGCTGTGTCGAGGAAGTGAACAGCCTTCAACAGCCTGCATAAGTACTTGTCTTGAATAAATTACCAAGTGCTTTTCTATATGGTTAGAACATCAGTTTGGGATCAGTAAATAGCATGCTGAGATTGTCTCTCTCCATTAGACTTTTGCTTAATCTCTTTATTAGAACAAGTTGAAAGTGCAAGCACTCAATGTTAGCCTTAGCTGAATCAGTTTGCTGTTCTAGCCATGTAATATACCTGTTCAATCTAGTAGCTTGCATATACCAATGAGAGATGGCTTAACAGCTGCCCAGTTGGGAAACCTGTATTTCACCAACTGAAAGTCCCCTTCACCTGTGTCACTAATGTTTCTTCCTGGTAACTCTGCACCCCCAGCTATCTCCAGTGCCTCTGGCTTGAATACTGTGCTAACAAACCAATTGTGCTTTGTTACTTGCAACTCCTGAAGTGAATTACTAGCCCACTGGCAAAGATAGTGGGAAAGAAGATGATTCGTGAGTGGAAATATACAGCCAGGTAGGCCTTTCTGAGAGAGTTACTTTGTTGGGCATAAAAAGGAGGGACAAAAGGGGGACTCGGTACTAGTGGCCTATACAGTAGAAGGACTAGGCTGACACTTCCTGGGAACATGATCAGTTTTAGCTGTGTTGCAGCACTACCTCAAAATGGACTGAAATGGAATCCAAGTTGGCTTATCTTTTTTAGGTATAACTATTAATACCATAAACTGTTTCTTGCCTTTTTCTTTTCGTAGAAGTGGGAGTTAATTGAATTACATTACATGCTTCCTGCTTTATTCCAGGGAACTAGGTTACAGAGCAGAGCCAGATCCAAGTCCAGCCTATAGCTAAGGAGCAGGGAAATCAGAAGGGGAGGTTGGGTTGCTTTGTGAACATCTGTCACAAGACCCAGCAAGTCAAAAAATGAGCTGCTAAAGTAGGCCGAATAACTTGTACTTCTCCCGTGACTCACTTAGCCATGAGAGAGAGGTGAAAGAAAGAAGCCTAACTACTTGAATAGTGTGACAGCCAAGGCCCACCAAGTAGATGCAGAAAATGTAGTGGATAAAACCCATCCTAAAAAAACCTGTCGTGAATCAGAGCAGCCGCCGGCAGCCGCCTGACACACACCGGAGTGTTTAGATTTAGAGCTCGGCAGGCGGGTAGTGATGGATGGAGTGGAATTAACCAGGCACAGACACGTGTAGGTTACAGGAGTTTGTTTACTTACGTCGCCTAGATAGTGATGGACGACGCAGGCGAGCCTTTGTTCCGTTACAGCTTCGGTTATAGAGTTGAGTATACGCATATAACTTCGGTTACAGAGTCGAGTACACGCACGCAGTTAGGTTATAACGAGATAATGACGGACGTGGCGCCGGGAACGAACGGTCGAGCTTGCAAGACTTTCTACGTCAATATTTTACACTGACGGGGTGATTGATTGGGAATTGATCAATTTCCCAATTCTCTGGTGACAAGCACAGGTGTTTCCTGTGAGATCCCCAGAGCTCTCCAACTTGGGTGGAAACCGTTAAACTATTTATAGGCAGAGGTTTTTGACAGAGATGCCCAATCGTGAACCGTTATATGGAATCTTTAATTTTTTGGCAGGTGGCAGCTCTTTGTCTCCTCAAGTTACAAGGTAGTGGGTTAGGTTTCTCTACCTGTTACGTGTGTGCTACGTGTGAGGAGCTTAAGCTTATTTTTGGACCAATTATATATAGTTTCCCCTAGCATTTTATTTCAGCTGACCAATGATCTGCAGTACACCACCAGCGTTTTGTTTCAAGGAATTTCTTGGCAGGGAAGTCTTTTAACCCTTAATTGGGAAAATGAGGATGATTTGGATGGTATCTCTTGCTCAGTGGCACGGGCACAATTTAATTGGGTTGTGACAAAAACAAACAACTTACTGAAATTCCTAAAATCTAATGTTTGTATTGCAGATAAAGGCCATAATTGGGACATAGAGTCAGAATGAGAAATGGTGAAAGAATACATTAATGCTGTATAACAGTTTGGTCCTAATGTATGGCAGGGTAACTGGGAGTCCTGCAGTTTCAGGCACTCAGAGATGTGAACCTCTCCCCAGGAAAATGTTTGGTACACTGCTTCTGTTGTTAGCATGTGTATCCTCCATACTTTTTTTGTGTTGTGTAACCATTTGTATGGAAATAGGTTTTTGGGGGTTGTTTTTTTTTTAAATCAGGTTTTACCTGTGAGTATCTTCTCCGGCAGGTTTTAAGTCCTGGGTGACCATTTTAACAGTCGTTTGCTAATGGCATCTTTATCAAACAAAAGTGCTGATGACTCAGTATGGAGGTTGCTTTTTGAGGATACTATGCTTTTTCATAGTGAACAGAGATTTTTTTGGTGTCTTGATGTGTAGTCCTCAGGTGGAATTCACTTACACTTCCCATACATTCCAAGTTCAGGAGGCTGGTTACCTAACTCAGGCCTCATTCTTCATATGGTCTGTGGTTTATTAGGACTGATTCTTTTATATTTTGGAATTGAAATCCTAGAAATCATTTTGAGCAGATTGATTTTTGTGTTCAGTAGCTCTTTGGCTTCCTAATTCTTAAATAGTACCTGTTCTGACACTGGAAAATACACTTCTCTTTGGAGAGTGATGTACTGGTGCTGTAGTACTTGAGCTCAATATGTGTGCCTGGGCCAAAGTTACTCACCTTCTCATTTTAATAATATTTATACAGTGTACTTTCATCCCACCTCTCCTTAAGCTCTATGTCAAAGAGAAAGGACAGTTCCCAGCCCCCATTCTTCAGTTCTTCTTGAAAGCCATTGCCTTGAAATGTAGTGCTCTGTCAGTTGGCAGTTTGAGGCTTGCAACCATGGTAAAATTCTTTTTTCGAGATCTGCTACCCATTTTTTGTTTGGTATTCTTCAGAATATTATTCTGGTTTTGTTTTTATTTATTTTTAAAGCAAAACAAAAGCAGAAAAAAACCCCAAACTCAAACCTTATATCTGACATTTTATCTGCACCACAACATGCCATTCGGGGACATTGTACTTGTCTGCTTTTGCTTTCTTTTTGTTTTTTTCTTTTCTCTCTCGCTCTTTTTGCATTTGGCCAATAGAGAGCAACAGCTTGTGCCTGATATCCTGTTTTTTTCCTAGACACTGGGAGTTGAGATATGCCTGTCGTTAGCTAGAGAGAGGTAGTGTACTTGTAATGTTCTGGATTCTATAGATTACTTGAGAGAGTCCTGCGTTCCTAGAAAATGCTCCATGGACAGCCTTTACACCTGGGCCCAGAAAGGAGAATGACACTAAGCTGCGACTCTTTGCTTGGCAAATCAGTGAGATCCTCCTTCCATCATGATTCTCAAGGGTGCTCTAGGTCTCACAATACTGGCTTCATGTTTTCTTGTTTTGTTCTTTCACAACTTTAAGCTTAAGTAGCAGCCTCATGAGATTGTAACGAGCATCCGGTTTCAGAACCCACTCTAGCTGATGTTGAAGCTCACGGAGACTCGGATACTGATATTCCAATACTGTTATTCCAGTGCAGCTTCATTGATTACCTTCTGTTGGTTCATGCGAAAGATCATAATGCATATGTTAATGACTTCCTTGGTTTACAGATGGGACTAGCCTGATGGCTGCTGTACTGACTCCCACTAAAGATCATCTTGAAGGGAACCACAGTCTTGGGGTATCTACCCCATGCATTGAAGTTTCCTTGGTTAGTCTGTGTCCATTACAGCGCCATCCTTGCGTTTAGAAGTGATGCTGTCTAACCTGTTAAAGGTCTGCCAGTATTCAGATTCCTGTCTTCTGATCTAGCTCCTGTGAGTTCTACAGAACTTGGCTTGTCAGTCTTTTTTTTCCAGTTCTGATTGCCCATTAAGTCTGTGGTTTCCACTTAATGGTCCAGAAGGCTCTAGGGGACTCTTGTAGCTGTGTCCCCTTCACTTATGTACAGAATCATTTCTTTCTGCCAGTTTGGTCATAGGATCTGATGAAGTAGGTGGTTGCCTATGAAATTTCATGCTTCTTTGAAGATAGATACCACCCTGCCCTACATTCTGCCTTCAGATTAACATAGCTGTTCACTTCAGTCTGCATATGCTGAAGGACTTCAGAACCAGTTTATGCCCTCGAAGTGTCTCTTCAGTTTCAAAAAAGGAGGCATAAATACTACCATATCATCTCGCATACACATCAACTCCTCCCCCACCCCTCTTCTCCCCAGTGCAGAAGTTGTTGCATTACTGTTCAGGCAGCTAAGGGGAATCAATTGACTTAATAGATCATTGTTCTTCACTCCAGCAGTGTTAACCATTGTCTGTCCTTTTTAATGGTCTTGATATTCCACTAATCAACCTAACCTTTCTTACTGCAGTTTTACTGGCTGCTGGCTGCTCCTGGTCTCTCTCCGATTCTACAGCCTTTAGAGACTAGCTGTTTACAGAAACAGAACCACCTCATGGAGACTGGTCTTCAGCAGCAGCTTGGGTTTCAGCTAGAGTTCAGTGAGAGGGAGGGTGAATCAGGTGAAGATGAGGCTCAATTCTTCCTCTATACAGTCATAACTTGGAAAAAATGTGTTCATTCTGTCTTTGAAAAACAAGGGGCCTATAATATTCTTGGGCATGTTTAAGTGAGAAAGTATGGTATTTTGAGTTCTGCTTTGCAATAGTTCTTGGCTGCATCATGGCTGAAACTTCTGAATGAAACTTTCGGGTATTTTATTTCTCTTTGTACTCAAAAATTCTAACCATTTCTCATTCTATGTCAACTGGATTGGGCTCTGGTATATAGGTCACCAAAAGCAGTTTAATTGTTAAAAGAAAGGCATATAGCAGAATTTATTAAGTCATTTATGTGATCTATAGCCATTTACCATTCACTGTGTGCATATATATTACCTAAAAGACATTTGTAGGGGGTGTTAGTAATGGTAGAGGTGCAGTTTTGTTCTTTCATGTTAATATTAAAGATGCACAACTTTTCTTTAATGCATTATAAATACTTATTCTTGGTAAATATACCTGAGACTATCTAAACTCGCACCTTACAGTAGCATGTTTCGTAATTTGTACAAAATGGTTTTTTTCCCATTTCTCAGGGATGTTACAGTATCAGTGGTGTTCTCAATTATTTGCATTTTTTTAGGAAACAATTCTACACATATACCATATTTACTCAAATCTGAGATATGGTTTGTTGGGTTTTTTTTCCTTCAGTCATCATGGGGGGAAAAAGACCCTTGTCTTAGTCGTGTACAAAATAGGGGAGGGAGCAGGTGGGTGCCACAGCTTTGATTCTAACCCTGAGCTTGGATTAGGGCCAGAGTCAGAACCAAAGCAGCGTCTCCCCCCCCCCCCCCGCTGGCCTTCGGCCGGTTGTGGTCCCCCCGCTTGCCTTCTGCAGATTGTGCCTCCCCCTTTCCTCTCTTCCCCATCCCTTACTGTCAGGTGTAGCTCAGCCCCAGCTGGGACTGAGGGTGGGTTTCCCCCTGGATATGGAGCAGGTGGAATCTGTCTCCCTTCCCAACCCAGTCAGCAGTGCCAACACTGCTACATGGCCTGGCAAGAGCTGAGCTTTTCCACGTGCTGTGGTCGGGGAGAGAACAGAGCCTAAGCAGCATCTGACAGGAAGTGGGGAAAAGGGGCAGAAATTTTGGGTAGTAAAGGGGGAGGGGCAGAGCTGTGGGGAGCTGGGGATGTGGGGATGCAGGTGGTGAGGGGGCAGGAAGTCTGCAGGGGGAAGAAGTGGGAGACAGAGGGCAAGGGGGCCACCTAACCCCCACAGTCGCTATTTTCCCTGCTGTAGTAGTGGGAGGGAAATTAATTTATGACAACCCTCTGATAATTAGCTTCTATACCTGGAAAATTATAACATTTATAAATGTTTTGTATATGGGGCCTAATTATTGGGGTTTAATTTAAATTCAGGGTCAATTTATGTTGAGTAAATATGATACAACACTATGATCTCTTGTGTTAGCTACACATAATCCAAGCTGATTGACTGAACAATGTACTCTAGATGCGCTATTCTTGATTTTATTTTCTGTTTAATATTTATAAAGACTTATAATGGGTTTATTTTTGTAATATGCTTAATTTCTAATACTCAGACCTCTCATCGGATCTTCTGAATTTCTGATGATTAATACTTAGTATTTAAAATCACACGTATATAAATTGAAAAGGAAACACTCGCTAGGAGGTTCTGGGGAGCCAGAGAGACACTCTACAGTTAATACAACTGTCATGATGATTGGTAGTTCAAAAGGACCTCCACAATTCAGTGCCACTGAATTTAACATTGAGTTAGCTTTCCATGTTTCGAAGACAAAGTTTTTAGACACAAAGTTATATTTAAAATTGTATTATACTGCTTTTATGTGCTTTTCCAGTGGGTAGATTCTGAAAACAGTTGTTTTTGACCTAACCACTTGAATTTTTGCCTGCTTTCTTTTCAGATAGAAAGTGCTGCTGATGAACCCAGAGTGCTCTGTATAATACAAGATACTACAAATTCTAAGACAGTAAATGAGCGTGTTACTTTAAACCTGCCAGCTTCCACTTCACTGAGAAGGCTGTTTGAGGATGTAGCCTCTAAAGTGGGCTATGTTAATGGAACTTTTGATTTAGTTTGGGGAAATGGAATCAATGTTGCTGATATGGTAATGGCAAAAAAATTGCCCATTTTCTTTAATTTTTAGATGCTGAAATTTTGTTTTGTTTTATCAGATTGTTATTTGCAAAGCAGAATTTTTTTGAATTTTTCTTTTGTGTCCACATAGTTAATGACATTACTTGAATTGAATCCTGAATTTTTGCTTTTTTATTTAGACTGTTTTCAAAGTATCTTCAAGAAGATTCACTTGTTGAATCACTTAATGAATTCTTAATATGCCATTCCGTTAAATCTCCTGCCAGCACCTATCATCAGTATCTATTTTGTAATTAAAAACCCCTCAAATATTTCAATTTAAGAGCCTTTCCTCAATTTATAGCGCCCACATGGCTTCTAGAATGAATATTCAGATGTTTAAAAGATTAATTTTTAGAAACATTTCTGCAGTGCAGAATATTAGCAGCAACTTGCTTTGCAATGAGATGCTCTGACTCTTGTACCTGTTTATGATACAAAAGAATTATAATTTAAAATATATATTAGATGTGTTTTTTTTTTATTGGACCAAATCTCCCAGTGTTAGTTTTAGCTGTGTCACTGATTACATAGAAACTATCTGAATGCTTTAGACAAAAATAGGCATTGGAATTGATGTAAATCAATTTACTTGCTTTTTTAAAGCAGAGATAGCTGTTGAGACCCATTTTTCAGATGTTTCTGCATGCTAAAACTTTTGTTAACTGCCTTTGTGGTCAGCTCAATTTACTAATTGGGTTCTAAAATCAAACATCTAGAGCAGAGGTTTGGGTGCTGAGTACTGACAGTTTGCAAATAGTATTAAAATATTTAATAGGATTCGATTTTGTCTGTTGTTTTTCTTAAATCTTTAATTTTCCAAATGTTACCAATATTAAAAGCTACTTATTTTATATGGAGCAAAATTATACCTTCATTTTTGTTATAAAAGAAGATACTAGAAAAATTCTTTTGAATGTTATTGGTTAGGTATTAATGTGCTTGTGTGGGGAAACAACAACTTTGTTTTCTTTTTACAGACTCCATTAGAACAAAGCAGTGATAAATCTATTCTTGATGCTGGTTTTGAACCAGGAAAAAAGAATTTTCTCCACTTGACAGACAAAGATGGTGAACAGCCTCATATAATGTCGGTAAGCAAGAACTTGAGTATTCAGAATAAAATTGGATGTCTGCCACAGCAGCGTTTGAAAATGTCTGCCTCTTGTGCTTGGTGCTTAGGGAGATGTAAAATTTACAGCTATGTTTTGAGTCAGAGCAGATTTGTGGCATGCAGTTTCCCTTGCAACTCTGTTTAGCTTAGCCCAGTGATGCCCAACCTTTTGGCTCTGAGAGTCAGATTATGGTACAGGGAGGGTCTAAGAGTTATATCCAGCACATGCTGGATTGGGCCTCCATGCCACACGCCATACAATGTTTGCAGCCCCAGCTCCACAAATGCTGGATTGGGCCCCACTGTTCCAACCCTGTCCCTGGCTCCTCACATTCTGGTAGGATCCCTTGCTCAGGGTCAGGTTATCTGGCTTTCAGAGCTTTGAAATTTTGGCAGTGGGGGAGCAGTGGCAGCATTAATTGCCAGTTTCTTCCTCTTCCTCCTTCCAAGTTTCTAGACCCTTAAAGAGCCCCTTGGGCTGGATCTGGCCCATGAGTTGAGCATCCCTGGCTAGCCTAGTCTTAGCCTGCAAAACCTGTCCTGTGTAAGTATCATAAAATCAGTTTGGCAACAAAGTCAATATAAATGTATTTAGCATGAGACTATCAAACTTGCGGTTTTTTATGACCATAGTCAAAAGTTGAATCCAAATTGGAGAGGGTTTTTTTTCCTCTTTTGGAAGGAAATTAGGTGGTTTTGGAAGTATTCAGTTTATTGGACAATGGTCTTAAATTATTTTTGTACCTGAGTGTACATATTCTGAAAGCATGGGATGAATACATTTTAAGTTTTTAGCTACATACAGTAATTTCCCCATGATTTAAGTATTTTGTTTAAAGTATGCACACGGACACACAGAAGTACAAGACTTAAACTTTAAACATACACAGACAATTAAAAGCTCTGATTGAAGTTGTCATGCACAATTTCACCTTGAGCTTCAGTACAAGAAGGACTGGAAGGGACCACATGAGCAGGGATCCTGGTTTTCTATGATAAAAAAAAAATCCCCAATTTTCAGATGTAAAGTAGTAACCCAAAATCCACATTTTTTCCATGATTAAAATGAAACGCTATGGGATGGAGATATCGCCTGTGCAAAGTGGCAAGTAATCACTTCAGATTCGTCTGATTCGGAAGGTAGTGATTTGATTTGGAGATTCAAATCACTGTCCCAATTTGATTCGGCTGAATCGGATCCGAAAGATTCAGCGCCACTGTGGAGATTTGGCCATAGACTAAACAGGCAGGGGGGAGGGGGGAGGAAAGGGGCATGGGAAAGGGAGGGATTGAGGCTGGAGCAAGCTGCCCAGCCAAAGCAGGGGGGTGGGATGCGGGCGCGGCAGTGCTGGGAGTGGGGCAGCTTGCCCAGCTGGCGCAGAGGGGAGGGTGCAATGCAGGCATGGCTTGCTCTGGGTGGCAGCAGGACATAGCCCCCACTCCCAGCACTGCCGGAATGATGTGGGATGTGGGCACGGCAGTGCTGGGAGCGGGGGCTATGCTCTGCTGCTGCTTGCCCCCTTCCTCTGGGAGTAAGCCATGCCCACATCCCTCCCCCACAGCCCAGCTGGGCAAGCAGCAGCAGGGCAGAGCTCCCACTCCAAGCACTGCCGTACCCACATCACGCACCCCTCTGCCTCCCTCCCTGAGTAACGCGCCCCCCCACTCTGGCTGTGCAGCTTGTCCTCGCCCCAATTCCGCCTTCCCCCAACCCCAACAGATTTATCCGCTGGAGGCAGTTGCATGCTTGTTTAGTCTATGGACAAATCTTTTCTGATACTTTTCTGAATCGATTTGAATGCTTCGAATCAATCTGGAGCTTTTAATTTGTCTCCAGTTAGATTCGAATTCAGAGATTTGGTCCCTGAATTGGGCCGAATCTCCTCTGAATCGAATTGGCTACTGAAGCTTTACACAGTCCTAATATCTATATATAGTGGTGTTTCATTTTAATAATGGAAAAACTTGGATTTTGGGTACTTTTTTTAATCCAAAAATTAGGGATTTTTTTTTTTATCAGAGAAAACCAGGATTCCTGCTCATGAGGTCATCTAGTTCTGCCCCCTGCAGGATCATCCTGGACTAAATCATCCCAGTCTCTCTAACCTGTTCTTGAAAATTTCCAAGGATGGAGATTCCACAGCTTCTCTAGCTAACCTGTTCTGATGCTTAATTACCATTGTAGTCAGAAAATTCTTCCTAATCTCTACTCTGAATTTCCTCTACTGCAGTTTGGGGCCCTGTTCTAGTCCTTATGCTATATAGGCTGTAGTTGTCATGGAGGTGGTTATAAATGCTTATGTTAGGTTGCCTGTAGCTTTCAATTTTGAAAGGATTTTTTTTATAAAACTCTAGCATCTTCCCCTGCTAGCAGTCTTCTCCTGGTACTAGATGCTGCATCATAGTCCTGAAGCCAAGTGGTAGGAGAAGGTGTGGTGCTGAAAATTTGGAATTTAACCCTTGCTAATGATACATAGCTAATTATTTCTCTAGCATATATATGCACACGCACACTTATTGGAGTTCATATGCAATTGCTATACAATTCTTAGGGTGTTTTTAAAGGGAAAGTGTGTGTGTGTATTTTATATAAAATATACACACACATGCATATTTTCCCTTTAAAAACACCCTAAAAATTGTATAACAATTGCATATGAACTCCAAGAATGTTTTAAATTCAAACACTTGAAAACCAGAGAATGTTAGAATTCTGGTTGCCCACGCAACTTTATTTTACCCATTTGTATGCATGTATTATAGCAATCTCTAATATCATAGTCGCATGCTGCATTCTACTATCCATCTGTCATCTTCAGGAAAGGATGGGCTTTAAAGGTGGGTGGTATGGAGATTTAGTGTTTCAGAAGCAAACGAATCTGACATTCTCTAAATTTTGTGTGCTTGACTTGAACAAAA
Organism: Alligator sinensis; assembly: GCF_000455745.1. Taxonomy (NCBI): domain Eukaryota; kingdom Metazoa; phylum Chordata; order Crocodylia; family Alligatoridae; genus Alligator; species Alligator sinensis. The sequence goes on from NW_005842223.1 coordinate 730,097, forward strand.
TCGAACTTTTGATATTTAAAAATGGTGTGCGTGTGTGTAAGCCCATGGTAAGACTATAAAAGTGAGTTTTAACTTGAAAAAATTGTTTGATTTTTAAATATTTTTGCCTAAAATCATTGTATACTCACATTTTAGCAGGAATCTAGTTCAACAGATGATGGTACTCAAGATAGGTTTATAGGTCCTCTTCCAAGAGAAGGCTCTGTTGGTTGTACCAGTGATTACGTTAGTCAAAACTACTCATACTCTTCAATCCTGAGTAAATCAGAGACAGGTATGTCATTGTTTTGTCTACTTTATTTTAATCTGCTTGATAAAGATAATTTAAACAGCTAATTGTTAAAAAAAATATTTAAATTGCATTAAGGATGCAGGATTTCAGTTTATTTTGAAGAGTCAGTTGCAGTTTTCAAAAAATACATTTAGATGTTAGATTAAATGCTTCATTTACAGTATCTACTCAAATAGAAGATGATCCTGATTATAAGATGACCCCAAAATAATTAGATTCTATTTATGGAAAAAATTATAAATTTGTTACAATTTTCCAGGTATAGACTCTAACTATTGGAGGTTTGACTTGAATTTGTCCCCTGCCACTGCTACAGCAGGGAAAATAAATCTGTTCGATCAGGTAGCCTTCTTAGTCTCTGCCCAACCCCTTCCCTATTTCCTTACTATCAGATGCTGCTGTCTCTGAGAACATGGAAGTGAGGGGCAAATTAGGCCATAAACCTTGAAATAAACATAATTTACTATATAGACCAATTACTGGAGGTACCCATAGACATAGTTCATCCAGAATTGATGCAGTCTACCTTTTTGAGACTGCTCCAAGTTTTAGCACTGGTACTCCATAAACACACTTTTGAGCATCACTTTGGCACCCACGTATATGTGGTACAAACTGTGCATGATACTAGTCCAAGGCCAAAGGCTTGTGACTTAGCACAGAATTCACTGGGCTGGGCCTCACCAAAGTCAACAACATTTCAAGCCATGGTGACCCTACAGCTCAGCACTGCAGTGTGTGGGGAGGGTGTACTTCAGAGAGATTTTCCCCCCCCCCCCAACAAATTCTTAATATGCCATTCCGTTAAATCTCCTGCCAGCACCTATCATCAGTATCTATTTTGTAATTAAAAACCCCTCAAATATTTCAATTTAAGAGCCTTTCCTCAATTTATAGCGCCCACATGGCTTCTAGAATGAATATTCAGATGTTTAAAAGATTAATTTTTAGAAACATTTCTGCAGTGCAGAATATTAGCAGCAACTTGCTTTGCAATGAGATGCTCTGACTCTTGTACCTGTTTATGATACAAAAGAATTATAATTTAAAATATATATTAGATGTGTTTTTTTTTTATTGGACCAAATCTCCCAGTGTTAGTTTTAGCTGTGTCACTGATTACATAGAAACTATCTGAATGCTTTAGACAAAAATAGGCATTGGAATTGATGTAAATCAATTTACTTGCTTTTTTAAAGCAGAGATAGCTGTTGAGACCCATTTTTCAGATGTTTCTGCATGCTAAAACTTTTGTTAACTGCCTTTGTGGTCAGCTCAATTTACTAATTGGGTTCTAAAATCAAACATCTAGAGCAGAGGTTTGGGTGCTGAGTACTGACAGTTTGCAAATAGTATTAAAATATTTAATAGGATTCGATTTTGTCTGTTGTTTTTCTTAAATCTTTAATTTTCCAAATGTTACCAATATTAAAAGCTACTTATTTTATATGGAGCAAAATTATACCTTCATTTTTGTTATAAAAGAAGATACTAGAAAAATTCTTTTGAATGTTATTGGTTAGGTATTAATGTGCTTGTGTGGGGAAACAACAACTTTGTTTTCTTTTTACAGACTCCATTAGAACAAAGCAGTGATAAATCTATTCTTGATGCTGGTTTTGAACCAGGAAAAAAGAATTTTCTCCACTTGACAGACAAAGATGGTGAACAGCCTCATATAATGTCGGTAAGCAAGAACTTGAGTATTCAGAATAAAATTGGATGTCTGCCACAGCAGCGTTTGAAAATGTCTGCCTCTTGTGCTTGGTGCTTAGGGAGATGTAAAATTTACAGCTATGTTTTGAGTCAGAGCAGATTTGTGGCATGCAGTTTCCCTTGCAACTCTGTTTAGCTTAGCCCAGTGATGCCCAACCTTTTGGCTCTGAGAGTCAGATTATGGTACAGGGAGGGTCTAAGAGTTATATCCAGCACATGCTGGATTGGGCCTCCATGCCACACGCCATACAATGTTTGCAGCCCCAGCTCCACAAATGCTGGATTGGGCCCCACTGTTCCAACCCTGTCCCTGGCTCCTCACATTCTGGTAGGATCCCTTGCTCAGGGTCAGGTTATCTGGCTTTCAGAGCTTTGAAATTTTGGCAGTGGGGGAGCAGTGGCAGCATTAATTGCCAGTTTCTTCCTCTTCCTCCTTCCAAGTTTCTAGACCCTTAAAGAGCCCCTTGGGCTGGATCTGGCCCATGAGTTGAGCATCCCTGGCTAGCCTAGTCTTAGCCTGCAAAACCTGTCCTGTGTAAGTATCATAAAATCAGTTTGGCAACAAAGTCAATATAAATGTATTTAGCATGAGACTATCAAACTTGCGGTTTTTTATGACCATAGTCAAAAGTTGAATCCAAATTGGAGAGGGTTTTTTTTCCTCTTTTGGAAGGAAATTAGGTGGTTTTGGAAGTATTCAGTTTATTGGACAATGGTCTTAAATTATTTTTGTACCTGCGTGTACATATTCTGAAAGCATGGGATGAATACATTTTAAGTTTTTAGCTACATACAGTAATTTCCCCATGATTTAAGTATTTTGTTTAAAGTATGCACACGGACACACAGAAGTACAAGACTTAAACTTTAAACATACACAGACAATTAAAAGCTCTGATTGAAGTTGTCATGCACAATTTCACCTTGAGCTTCAGTACAAGAAGGACTGGAAGGGACCACATGAGCAGGGATCCTGGTTTTCTATGATAAAAAAAAAATCCCCAATTTTCAGATGTAAAGTAGTAACCCAAAATCCACATTTTTTCCATGATTAAAATGAAACGCTATGGGATGGAGATATCGCCTGTGCAAAGTGGCAAGTAATCACTTCAGATTCGTCTGATTCGGAAGGTAGTGATTTGATTTGGAGATTCAAATCACTGTCCCAATTTGATTCGGCTGAATCGGATCCGAAAGATTCAGCGCCACTGTGGAGATTTGGCCATAGACTAAACAGGCAGCTGACACAGCTGCCTCCAGCTGGGAAGTCTGTTGGGGAGGGGGGAGGAAAG